>NC_071123.1:13625000-13925000 GCF_024256425.1 Clarias gariepinus | reverse complement strand
CACGTCTGATTTCAGGCACAAGGCTCAGTCATGTCATCTGCAGAAATTCTCTGATAATTTTGCCATTGTGGGCTGTATCAGGGATGGACAGGAGGAGGAATACAGGAGTGTGGTGGACAGCTTTGTTGAGTGGTGTGAGCTAAATCATTTACAGCTTAACATCACAAAGACAAAGGAATTGGTTGTGGACTTTAGGAGGCAGGCTCCTCCTTCCACCCCTGTCATCATTAGGGGGGCTGATGTCGAGGTAGTTGAGGTCTACAGGTACCTGGGGGTACACATTGACTGTAAACTGGAATGTTCTAACAACACCAATGCTGTTTTTAAGAAAGGGCAGAGTCGGCTTTTCCTACTGAGGCGGCTCAGGTCTTTCAAAGTATGTAGGAAAATGCTGACCATGTTCTATCACTCCGTGGTAGAGAGTGTCGTTTTCTTTGCTGCTGTGTGCTGGGACAGTGGGGTGAAGACAGGCTGAACAAGTTGATTAAAAAGGCTGGTGCTGTCCTGGGTGTCAGTCTGGAGAACCTGGCAGAGGTAACTGAGAGGAGAATGCTAAAAAAGCTTCTCGGTATCATGGACAACCCCTCTCACCCCATGCATGCCTCTCTGATGGGCCATCGGAGCACACGCAGCAATAGACTCATCGCCTCTAAATGCAGAAATCACAGGAAATCCTATTATAAATACTAATGCTACTTTGTCCTCAGTCAAATCGTGCAATATTACACATATGTATGTCATTAAATGTTTGTTTCATCCCACTATTACATACTTCTACTCTCTTTATTCATTTTGCACTGTCACTTTTCAGAACCATTTGCACCAATAGTTATATTACTGTATTTTATTGTATTTTATTTTTATCTATTTGCACTATTCCACTATTGTTATTACTATTTACTGTACTTATGTATACTGTTTTCATTTTATTATTATTATTACTTAATGTATATTTTAATTTTTATTGTTCCTTGGCTGCATTGAGCATGCTTGTGACAAAAGAATTTCCCTCGGGATAAATAAAGTTTCTCTTATCTTTTTATATCTTATCTTATTTTATAACCTCCAGGTGCACCTAATCAAATGAAGTCACCTGACCGAGTTTACATACGTATGCCAAAATCTTTGGCGTGTTTGACACACAAGCTTGAACAACTGGTCATGCAGAGAGCGTTCCCACAGTGTTTTCATGCAGCATTAAATGTAGCCTTTGAAAGGGAACGATATTTGCACTATTTGCTGCAATCAAATTTAAATTTCTAATTTTATTTGTCACATACACAGTAATACACATATATGAAGTAAAATGCTTATACGACAGCTGCTGACTTAAAAATTTTAAAATAAGAAAAGTATAGTTTTCAATAAGAATTTAAAGAATGTAAATATTTTTTTTTTTTACAAATTAGAATTTAGAAAAATATCGAGAAAAAGCTTTAGCTAAAAAAGTTGTTTAAATTTACATTATGTACCAATAATAATATGATAAAATAAAAATAGGAATATAAAAAACCAATAAAATATAATAAAATAAAGAAGATTTGAAGTGGAATGTAGAAACCATGTCCAGTTATGGACAAAACAATGTGCAGAATATGCAGAAAAATGTGCAAATGTGGTTTTACAGTTTTGTGACTGTGTGCAAATGGGCCATACAGTATGTAATGTGTGATAATAACTGTGGTGGGTAGTGAGATTGTTTGTATCATAGCAGATCAGAGTATTAAATTCTATGTTAATATTTTTGTACAACAAAAGTCATTATGAGTTTATGAAATTTAGGCCAGTTTGCAACTGTTTACACAAATTTGTATGTTTACAAGTTACAGTGGTGTGAAAAAACTATTTGCCCCCTTCCTGATTTCTAATTCTTTTGCATGTTTGTCACACTTAAATGTTTCTGCTCATCAAAAACCGTTAACTATTAGTCAAAGATAACATAATTAAACACAAAATGCAGTTTTTAAATGAAGGTTTACGTTATTAAAGGAGAAAAAAAAACTCCAAATCTACATGGCCCTGTGTGAAAAAGTGATTGCCCCCCTTGTTAAAAAATAACTTAACTGTGGTTTATCACACCTGAGTTCAATTTCTGTAGTCTCCCCCAGGCCTGATTACTGCCACACCTGTTTCAATCATAGGAGCTACCTGACACAGAGAAGTAGACCAAAAGCACCTCAAAAGCTAGACATCATGCCAAGATCCAAAGAAATTCAGGAACAAATGAGAACAAAAGTAATTGAGATCTATCAGTCTGGTAAAGGTTATAAAGCCATTTCTAAAGCTTTGGGACTCCAGCAAACCACAGTGAGAGCCATTATCCACAAATGGCAAAAACATGGAACAGTGGTGAACCTTCCCAGGAGTGGCCGGCCGACCAAAATTACCCCAAGAGCGCAGAGACAACTTATCCGAGAGGCCACAATTAAGGTCAGTGTTCACGACTCCACCATAAGAAAGAGACTGGGCAAAAACGGCCTGCATGGCAGATTTCCAAGGCGCAAACCACTTTTAAGCAAAAAGGACATTAAGGCTCGTCTCAATTTTGCTAAAAAACATCTCAATGATTGCCAAGACTTTTGGGAAAATACCTTGTGGACCGACGAGACAAAAGTTGAACTTTTTGGGAGGTGCGTGTCCCGTTACATCTGGCGTAAAAGTAACACAGCATTTCAGAAAAAGAACATCATACCAACAGTAAAATATGGTGGTGGTAGTGTAATGGTCTGGGGTTGTTTTGCTGCTTCAGGACCTGGAAGGCTTGCTGTGATAGATGGAACCATGAATTCTACTGTCTACCAAAAAATCCTGAAGGAGAATGTCCGGCCATCTGTTCGTCAACTCAAGCTGAAGCGATCTTGGGTGCTGCAGCAGGACAATGACCCAAAACACACCAGCAAATCCACCTCTGAATGGCTGAAGAAAAACAAAATGAAGACTTTGGAGTGGCCTAGTCAAAGTCCTGACCTGAATCCTATTGAGATGTTGTGGCATGACCTTAAAAAGGCGGTTCATGTTAGAAAACCCTCAAATAAAGCTGAATTACAACAATTCTGCAAAGATGAGTGGGCCAAAATTCCTCCAGAGCGCTGTAAAAGACTCAT
The DNA here is from genome assembly GCF_024256425.1 of Clarias gariepinus. Lineage (NCBI taxonomy): Eukaryota > Metazoa > Chordata > Actinopteri > Siluriformes > Clariidae > Clarias > Clarias gariepinus. The sequence goes on along the minus strand of NC_071123.1, from coordinate 13,921,896 downwards.
TGCAAGTTATCGCAAACGCTTGATTGCAGTTATTGCTGCTAAGGGTGGCCCAACCATTTATTAGGTTCAGGGGGCAATTACTTTTTCACACAGGGCCATGTGGGTTTGGAATTTTTTTCTCCCTAAATAATAAAAACCATCATTTAAAAACTGCATTTTGTGTTTACTTGTGTTATCTTTGACTAATAGTTAAATGTGTTTGATGATCAGAAACATTTTGTGTGACAATCATGCAAAAGAATAAGAAATTAGAAAGGGGGCAAATAGTTTTTTACACCACTGTATATTTGTGTTAATAATAGGAGATTTCATGTATTACACTTCACTTTACTGCATTTTACAGCAGTCTTTACAGTAGCCTGAGTACAGTACTTGAGTAAGTCTCCATGGTATCTTGATAAAGTCATATTTGTTGTCTATGGAGGAGACATTGGAGAGCAGGGTGGATGCAGACCAGCACTTACCCTGCCTGCTTGCTGCACTTATCTTCGTGCACAATTACTTTGTCCCTATGTTCTTAATAACAGTCTATTGTTCATTTGTTTATTTTACTTGATTAAGTTCCTGCAATCATTTTGAATTTTGGTATTCTTTCAGTCAGTGTTGTTTATCTTGATATCAGAGTAGACGCATGAATGTATTGGGGATTTTTTTCTCTCACTTCATTATAGCTAAATAAATTGGCTGGAATAACAAACGGTCACCTTGTAACCCAGTGCTTAGCTATTTCCGCAGAATTAATTCAATATCTCTAAGGGGACCTGTTTTCCAGTTTGTATGGCATTATTGTAGGTTTTTTCCCCTCCATTAAAGATCCACACAAAAATGAAAGCTGCTTCAGGAATTTAAATTTGATTTGTTTTGTAATCTATTAAATTGCCAGGTATGTTCTTCTCTTCCTGAGTGAGCATGAAAAGCTGTGTGTTAAACTGGAAGGCTAGCTTTAAAGGAGAATGAAAATGAGAGTGTAAAAAAGACGGAAAGGCACCACAAACTGAAATAATAAAAATAAATAAATAAAGTTTCGAATGTGGAATGAGCTTCTGCACGGTGTACATTAGGTGCTTTACCAAAAAACTAGGGAGAAATGATAAATTAAGTGGTTAATTTTAAATATTAAGTTAAAGGAGAATGAAAGTGTTACAAAATAGATAAAGAGAGGTGTCTCGCTTTCTTCCTTCTTCTGGACAACAACAAGCACAACTGACTAACAGCTTCCCATCCTGCAGAGAAAAATCCCAAGCATATTTTTGGTGACATTGCATCCAATGTTTAAAATTAATGATTGTTCGGATGAACTCATGATTTGTTTCAGCCCAGATAGCATGAGCAAAGACGTATCAGTGTGCGCATGTGTACTGTTTCAGAGGACAGACACATCCAAATTAGAGTCAGATAAAAGTCTGAATATGTGAATAATCTGAATTGAGTAATACATAGCCTTAGTGTAAAACAGACAAAGAGGTAAACATTTAAATATTTCAGCGATGGCGTTTTACCATTGAATATGCGAGCAACAGTTATTATTGTTATGTAAATGCATTATAAAAACATTTCTCTGACTCATAATTTAATACTTGAACAGTTGTGCAATGATTTTTTTCATTCACATATCATTTAAAAGTGCAAATTTGTAAGTAGATACCATATGCTGCACATTTATCATAATGTGATTCTTTTACTTTCCATCCCTAAAGATTTGTGTATGTTTACATGCTCCATCATTCTTTACTATTCCTCCCACATCTTTGTGCTCAGAAGAACACTCAAGTGGTTGCCATTAAACTCTGTGAATGAAAAGGGACAAATATTTAATGTTTAATGTTATGATAATAATGACCTGTGACCTGTTCTGTTAGTAATGATGAGGTTGAAAGGTTGTGCAATATTTAAAAATATTTTAACATTTAGTCATTTAAAATTCAGCAGGGGAAAAGAAAAAAGCAGCGACAAGCATTTTACATTTTTGTTGCATATATTGCTGATTTTTAAGACCATAGGAATTGTGAATGTCATATTCTTCATCATGTCTATAGTCTGGTTTAATTACTTTATTAATGTTTTAATTGCTATAAAAGTGAAATTATTTGCCTAGAATCTAACCTCACCTCAAAATCATATGAACACTAGACCCTGTGGAAATGGCTCACAAAATATGTTGAAAGGGGCCCTTGTTCGGGGCAGAGTCATTTTCCAACCTGTCCATGAGGATGTCTCTCCAGTTTCTTGCTATGCCAAGAACATCCCCTTGACCTCCCACAAAGAGTGGTACTTCGTCTGTTCACAGCCATGTTATGAGTGTCATACCATCTTGCTGCTTTAAATCGAATGTTGTTACACAACTTGTCTCCGAATGGATGTCACTCCGCCTTCCTACTCCTTTTAGTTGTTACATCCCCTTGCATTACTGAGGACATCAGTCCATCTCCATGCTTTGCCAATCACATCATTCCACCTTGTTGTTTCACTGAGGACATAGCTCTTTCAACCTTCTTCACACAGCACTATGCTTCCCTGAACTGAGAGCACCACTTCCCTCTCAAAACCTTTCCTTGTCATGTTTTGCGCTCCAGAGGTCATGCATTTTTAGGAGAGACATGGTAGATGAATTACATGGTAGACAAAGGCTTAGGATCAAAGACTAACACTTTCTTCACACACCCTTAGCTTGGAATTCCTATTCAAAAGTTGTTTTTGCAGCCTAGAGTTCAGCATAGGACATTAAGTAAAAGAGTTTATACACTTCCTGGCCTAAGAATCAGAAATTGTATAAACAATGTCTCATTTCCAGGTTACGATTACACAGACCCTAATTAGCCACCTTCAATTCCGCTGTGCGTCCTTTCATTTATGTGACTCTCACAGTCTCACTGAACAGCACTAGACCACGACCCTGGTATCACAGACTTCATCTCAATTTTCTTTATACAGTATTTCAACATTAACCGCAATATTAAATGTTTTTAACAAGTAATTGTTACATTTTTCTTTCTGCTAGAATAGTGTCGAACTTAAAGTGCTTATACTCTACATATAAAACTTGGGCCTGTTTCTTTTTTTTGTTTTGTTTTAGTATTTAATATTGATGTTTTTCAACTAAAAGATAAAGGAAGACTTTTTTTGACAGGTAGTCTGAAGACAATTGAATAAAATTCAAGAATGTTTGAAAGATTTCTTAGCAACTAATTAGCACCAAACTACATCCAGCTGGTTGGCCAAATGTTTAAAGTACACAAAACCATGGGTTCAAAGTAACTAAAGATTTATTTTCTTCATTCGCTTTTAGTTTTTTTTCGGTTCTTATCTTGATGCAGTCTGTTATGAACATGGTGTAAGTTCACAACACATTTTGATGATGTTAACAGTGGTGAAAAGCAACATTTTTCAGTTAAGTGAAACAGATGTAGCTCAGTGGTTAAGGACTACTGATTGGATGGTCACAGATTGCCACAGTTGCAGCTTTGACTAAGCTCCTTAACTCTCGAATGGGATGTAAAAATTTAAGTTGCTCTGGATAATGGTGTCTGCAAAATGGCGTAAATGTAGTTTAGCATCTTTTACTGATGTGATTAAATTCAATTAAAGTCAGATTTGTGTTTTATTTTATTTAATACCAACAGCATAAAACTCACAGGTAATTTTTATGATAACATCATTATATATATACATATATACAAAAAATATATAACTGTATATATATATATATATATATATATATATAAATATATATATATATATATATATATATATATATATATATGATTAATATATTATTTTTCATATTATCATGATTAATGTGGAAGCACAAAGTACCTCTCATCCCTCCCCTCTGAGAAAGCTTGGCCAATCAGCTCTCTCTAGACCTCCAGCTGTGAGAGGTTACAGCATCACCCGCAAATCGAACCAGTGATCTCCGAATGATAGGGCGAGCACTTTACCACTGCACCACTCGGAGACCGAAATTGCAGAAATATTTAGTGTCCAAATCAATTTTATCTACTATGACAGGGCTGAATCTGGTGAAAAGTTATTGTTTTGTTTGGTGAGCGCAATCATTTGGATGTCTTAGTGGTATGATCCACTGGAACCTTCAGTGCACCTAGCAGGACCATTCCCAGCAGCACATAGTGATTCACAAGCGCACAAAACTCCAAGCAAAATTATGAGCCAGAGATGAGTCATCAGCATCCTATCAGGCAATTTCTTTTTCTATTTTTATTTAGAGTTATTCAGAACCTAAAAATATACCACCTTTCCTGTTTACAATGCATCAGGAGATACTTTTATTTCTAAGCTGTGGTTTTATGTAACTACGGTCCTCTGAACCTCAGATAGCTTCCAAGAGTGATGGGATTCACCATGAAACATTTAGTGAATGTATGATGTGACCTTTCAAGTGAGACACATACTGTAGTCACATACTGTATGACATAATATAATGAATTTAAATACTAATAATTAATAACGTGTATTAGATAAAGAAGATTATTAAATAAAGTTGATTTTATAAAGAAGTTTATTAAATAAATACACCTTTCCATTGTCTATGCATCCCCCAAATTTTATTTATAAAAGGCCCTTGAATAAAGTGGTATGGTGAGTTGAGGTGCTAGTCAAGTCTTAGATTCAAAACTATGAAAATACACATGTGACATTAGGTGATTAATAACAACAACAGTCAGTTGTTATTTTAAGACATAAACTTCATCTGTTCTGTAACAGTTCTCGTAAGAGCACTACATTTGCAAAACCCATCAAGCACCACGGTGAAACTGTCTCTCATGGAGACCATCCCAGAAAAGGAAGACCAACCAATTTATTTGAAGTAAACAGCCTCAAAAATTATAATTTACAGCATCTCAGATTTGAGCCATAATGAAAACTTGACAGAGATTTTAAATATTTAATGCAAAAATAAAAGAATAAGAAAAAATGCTCTATTGCCTGTGTTGAAATCCACTCTTGACAACAGGGAAGAAAAAAGGTTAAGAAAGAAGAATTCTGAAAATTGTTTTGTCTTTACACATTGTTGAAAAAAAAATTGGCCACATTAAGATCCTAAAAATCTTTGTGTATTAGTCTCCCTTGGTTTTTATTCTTTGGCAGGAAATATGAATGTCCTTAATATTTCTGCGTGCCCAACTGAGGGTAAACTCCATTAATGAAAACAATACAGTAGCTAAAAGGTCGGGCTGTGATAAGGAAGCTTTTCTTTTTCTCAATTCTTCATTCACGGTCCACACACTTATATTCAGCTGGGAATGGTTAGGTCACTAGGTTTCACTTTTTAAAGGCTTGCCCTTGAATCAGCAATATTACTTGAAATGTGGCCATTCAGCAGTTGATATGCCAGAACACATTCCCTGTTAACATTATGGCTTCTAGAATGAAGATAGGGGAGTACATTTGGTCTTGCTTTGCTGTTCTGGCTAAGTGAGATGCTTATGAGATTTAAAGTACATCATTCTAGTAAAGAACCTTATTTAGGAAAAGTAGGGTTAGGGTTAGGGTTAGACTAAGGCCCTTAACCCGTTCTGCTCCAATGGTACCAAATAACAGTACTCCTGGAGCAGACCGGGTTAAGGGCCTTGCTTGTGGACCCAACAGTAGCAGAACTGCAGACTCTGTCAAAAAAAAAAAAAAAAGATTGGATCTGTACATTTGTCAGAACTTGTTTTTCAATTATCATTTTCTGTTTTATAGATTGGAGGACTTAGATCCAGTCTCAGAAAATGTTCTGTCATTATGTCTGTCCAGGCAGTTTTTGTTACAGCATTACGCAAAACTGGCTTAGACCGTACTTTTTAATTTGCCAGAAGTTAAACCTGCATCATACAGTAAATGAAATAAACTTCAGGTTTTAATAATCTACTTAAAAAGCTTTTAATAAGTGACTTGCTCAATTTAAGTAAATGCTTGTACCTATAGTTAAATATTAATTAAAATTTATATTTAATAACAATAATTAATAACAAAACATAATCTTTATCTGATCTCCTTTTCGATTTCTCATCTGTAAATCACTCTCCGATGACCGAACGGAGTGTATTTGGCTGACAACAAAAGTGGTACAACATTATCATAAACAAGGCGTATACTCAACCTACAAAATTGTGTTTCTTTGTATTAATAAGTTAGAGTTTTGCCAGAAAGACAGGGAGGCATGTACATGGGCTTCAACCTGAAATAATACTATCATTGATTAGATTAAAGCTGATTAGGTTATTCTTTTTTTTTAGCTTTAATGTTCTAACTATTTCTAGAAACTCTTTACTTGTCAGTGATGGGTACTCACGCTAGTAATGACTAATGATTGAGATCTTTCTATGTGTTTAACTAATATTATTTGGTGCTAACACATAAATTTGTAAAATCATCCTTCAACTATCCTCTAGGACTGATACAGTTACTTTCCATCTCATCCGTTCTCTTTTAATTTCTTTGGCTTCAATCTTGCATGCTCAACATAAGGCATTACTCCATTCTTCCCACCTCTCTGTCCCACCACAAGCAGTACCCATATTATTCCTCCCTCTTTCTCAGGGACAGGGTCAAAATACAAAAGAATAACTTTAACATAGCCTGAAGTAGGTATACATTTGGGTCATGTTTTGCATTCGTTATACATTGTCTGAAATATAATGACGATATTGGAGAGGTAAAACAAGATTAGTAAAACAAAGGAAAAAGTTGACACATGTTATAAAAAAGTAGTAACTAATCACAGTACCATTAGTACAAGATGGCAGAATTAATTTCTTTCTAATTTGAATTGATGCTGGTTTCATAATTGTTTTTATTTAATAACCCACAGTGATGTTCAATATTGAAATTTTTTTACATTGCCCACAAACAAAATGAATCTAAATGCAATTAAAAATCTCAGCATTACAGGATAGGTTAAGAAAAAAAGGGGGGAAAACAGCACAACAAATTTGGATGTAATTGGCATGATAGGAATGCACAGTAGTGTAGCTGGTTTCAACCTTAAGCTTTGGTTAATAGCGTTCAGCATGCACTATTTTGGGGTTTTTCCTCTGGTTTCTGTGCTATTGTTACAGCCTCCCAAAAATGTGCATGCCCATTGCTGTGAATGAGTTTGGGAATAAGTGTGACCCTGTTTGTTTTCCCCTTTTTGTCTATCCACAGGAATGGGTGACAGCTACAGACCTACTGATCTCATTAAACAGACTTAACACCTTTGGAGACGAGTTCTTCAAGGACGCCAAAGTGCTGCGCTCCTACTTTTATGCTATCTCTGACTTTTCTGTGGGGGGCAGGTGATGAACAAAGAAGCACAAACGAACACACACTTTTTATACATTCATACAGTACATTTCATACATACACACACATACAAAACAATATGAGATATTATTGAAACTGTGAGTCAATGCAAAATTCACTTACATACAAATACCCACACAAACACACTCACATGCAGCACACTTATACATTTGTGTATACTAAGATGCGTATAATAAACAAAGACGTTTTTTTTTTTTTTTTTATTATAAACCTACAATCTGATTTGCAGCAGAAACAAAGCTTGTTTCAATTAAAGTTTTGTTACATTGTAAACAGGATATGGTAAAGGGAATGCTGTGTGTGGAGTCTGGGAAGACATGGGTCTATGTGTATGCGGGTGTGTGTGTCTGAGTGCCTGGGTGGTCGCTTCGCTTAGACAGCCAAACAAATGTGTACAAGTTTTAAGAATTAGTACTTGTTACCATTTTTTGCATTAAAAAAAAAGAGAAAAAAAAAACTATTTTGCACAACTCTTTTCCCATTAAATTCTCAACAAATACAAAAATGCATTATTTCTACATTATTTCTTAATTTATTTAAGGGACCTTTTTTTCTACCCCCACCTCCCCTTGTGGTCACTTTTTAAACCATACAGATGCAAGTGTAATGGGCACGGCAGCGAGTGTGTACCAAATAAACAAGGCCGTTTGGTGTGTGTGTGTGAGCACTACACTGCTGGGACAGATTGCCAACAATGTGCTCCATTCTACCGGGACCGGCCATGGGCTCGTGCCACTGGAGACTCTGCCAATCAGTGTGTTAGTAAGTACTCATAATATCTACTGTAGATCATCATACGTATGCATAATCAGTGCTTTAAAATTTTTCATATTAAAGACAAAGTATTTGTACCTGGAAATCTTTAATTTTCTACTTTAATCTGTTGGTTGGTCAAAAGAAAAACATAAATGATGTCATAAATATAACATATAATAAGATCATGTAATCCAGATGTTAGACATAAAAAGATGTAATGGAAATGCCAAAAAAAAAAAATCATAATTTACTATCGTTTTTCAGAAGATATCCAAGATATCATTTTTATAATGAAACCACCTCTAAAATCAAAAGAGTAGGTTTTTATAATGAAAATAAGACTGAACAGTATAATTAAAATGAACAACACTTTTTAAAACTCTTTTTTTTCTCCCAACTTCACATTAATGGGCACAGGTTTTGGCCCATGCACATGTTGTTTGAAAGATGCACCAAAGCTCTTTCTGTCATGATAATTGGAAGCTGTTTTGAGTGAATCGAAACTGGTCATGAAACTTTTTTTTTGGCTGAAAATTCTGACTGTGCGGGTTTTTACATTTTTTATGCATAGGGAAGCAATTTACATTTACATTTAATGCAATGCCTGACCTATAGATGTGTAGGTACACAATAATGTTCTTCTCATACATAAATTGTATTTACAGTACTTGCTAAAACTAGAAGAAAATTAAATATCGTATTAAAGCACCTCTGCTGACTTCCTGTTGTAATTTTAAGTCACCTGAAATACTTAATTGAATTGCTCATACTGCTTGTTAAAGACATGATGGTGGTACAAATAGGTTAAACCTTTAACTTATCAACAATGCTAAGGTGCAAATATTGGTAGCAAAGGTCTTGAAAACTGGCGACAAACAGGCAAACCGCAAAAAGACATAAACTGGGCTGGACAGAATCAAGAATTGTTAAATTGAGACAGGGTCAAAATACTTGTAGACAAACAGAAAAACAGGGGTTGGGAAATGACTGGTTGGAAACATCACAGTTTAATGAATGTTTACTTTGCATCAAGTGAGTGTTTTCAATGTCCTTAAACATTATGAAGTGTGTGAGTGACTGTAATAAAATCCAGGTGTGTTGAATCATTAGCTGGAAAATTGTGTAAGTAGGAGATGGAGTCCACTTCAGTCGAACCGTTCTCTGAAAACTGTAGCCTGGTGCTTATAGTGGTCAAGATTATACAGATCCCACCCCAGAGTGAAGAGTGTTACCTCTGGGAGTGCTACTGATCCTAGGCATCCACAAAATAGTCTGGCTTTGTCTATTAGTGCTGGTCAGCAATCTTGTAATTTACCAGCCCTCTCGGGTCAATAGTGTGCCTGCTTCCATTTCTGCGAAAACCACCTGTCAATGACCAGTAAGTCTGTAAGGCAAGTGATGGAGATGGAACATTTTTTAAAGTGTCTATGGTTTTATTATGGTTTATCACTTGCTTGTAGTATTCTTTTTCTAGCAATCATGACCCAATCCTAAGTTACTTACAGCTCACTTTTGGGACATAACCCACCAGCTAAGAATGACTTGTTTAGACACAGTAAATTATGTTCACTATTATTCACATAATCTATGTACTAGATTTAGTAGACAAGGGCTACTAGGGGCATTATACTAGAGGCAGTCTCCCATCAAGACTATCGAGTCAAATTAAGTAGGCTTTTATTGTCATTTCAACCATATACAGTTCAGTACACAGTAAACAAAAAACATTCCTTCAAGATCAAGGTGCTACATACAGTACAACATACATTTCCCAAAACAAACTAGCTAACTAAGAAAGAACCTAATTAGCTACCCTAATTACCAACCAACAACCAGGGAGGGCAAATGCTATCCTATGTTTCCTCTGAGGCACTTGAAACCTGTCGATCGCATCTTTTTGAGCTGATTGCTCATGCACAGTAAGGAGTGGCATAAAACCCTTTACAGAATAGCATTGAACCCTTATGCTTCTGTGAGCACACAGTTGCCCACGATTGGCTAGCATCACCATGACGATGTCAAAATGCCATAACATCTCCCAGGATTTAAACTTGTGATCTCCGAGTGATTGGATGAGCTTATTACTGCTGTGCCACTCTGAGGCAATTATATTTACCACTTATAATTATAAGTGTCACTATAAGTTACTAGTGCCAATATAAGTTACCACTAAAATTATATTGCCAATTGGAGGCAATTAAATTTACAGGTATCTTTAGAGGTTTGCACTCAATGAAGCCTCAGACTTCTCTTGGCTTTGTATATTATAATCTCTACTCTGTCCTGTCACTGGTTAATTATCCTAATGTGTTATTTTAAGCCTTGGATCAGTTTGTACAGTACTGTATATGCCCTCGTGTTTCTGTTTCAGCTCCTGTTTTTTATTGCATTTCATTTCATTGTGTACTTGTTGATTTGAATTATTATTATTATTGGACATTGAACCTAGCTATGTTTCTTAATCATACTTCCTGGATTATATATAATAAAAAGCACTTCAGTTTTTATAAAATTGCATTTTGCTGATCATGTGTACGGGACAAAACCTAAAAGAAATAAACAGTACAGCCGCAGGCACAGACATTACAATACAATAGGGACTGATCTACAATTGTTGCAGATGAAAAAGCCATATTTGAAATAAAATATGTCATTTCCAATAATGCCGAGGTAGCTGATGAATGATAAATTCTTTTGGACAAATTGAGGCCCAGCTGTTTGACATGAAGCATTCAGTAAAAATTGCTTTTTCAATATTTTTCTCCTAATAGGCCTTTTTTTTGTTTCTCCTTTTTCCTTTTCCTTCCTATTTTGCCTTCTTTTTGTCACTTCTTATTCTGACTGTTCTTCTTCCTATCCCTCTCTCATTTTATATTTGAGCCAGAATGTAACTGCAGTGACCGTGCAGACCAGTGCCTGTTTGATATAGAGCAATACCGCAGTACAGGTAGTGGTGGGCGGTGTATTGGCTGCAGAGACAACACATCAGGGCCACATTGTGAACGATGCAGAGAAAACTTCTACAGATCCTCTCCATTGCTTCCTTGCAACAACTGCAGTTGTAACACTATGGGTGAGATGACATATGTGCACACACAGACACAGTAAAAGGATGAATATAAAATCGCACGTGATTATGGTATGGCCAGGGCTGCATTTTTAAAGTGAAAACTGATCAATTATAATATTATTCATGCTTCACTAATGTTTAATTAATAGATATAAGACTCTTGCCATACAAATTTAATCAGTTGTGAAGACATTAAGTGTTTAGTGAAGCACATTTTTCCATAGAAAACTTTGTAAACACAAATAATTTGTTCCAGCGACCCAAAAATTTCCAACACTTTAATCAGTTTTTGCATATGAAAACAATCAAAATATTTATAAAAGACATATGAATACAAAATAAACAGACATAAATCTTCACTTAATTTTAAATTATTATTGTGATTTTTCTTTCCTTGCTAAATGCAAGCAGTACCATTAAAACTATGACAAGTTTCAAACAAAGAGAACACAGTATTACTGATTACAGTTAAACCTTGGATTGTAAGCATAAATCATTCCAGAAGCATGCTTGTAATCCAAAGCACTTGTATATCAATGTAAATTTCCACACAAGAAATAATGGAAACTCTGATGAATGATTTAACTCAAAAATAATTAGGTAACAATAAATAATACAAAATCTTATGTAAAAATACAACAAATAAACCTGCACCTTATGAAATAAGATCACTGTCAAAAATATTTGTGCGTAAAAAAAGATTTGTGTGTAATTCTGTCTTTTGTCTGAGTTCGATTCCAAAATCTACGGTCACGACAGCTTACAGACACGGGATTTTGTGTGTTTGTTGCAAACATATACGACTATATGACCGTTTACAGACACAAAACTCATTTTTACAACTCCTCTGTTTCATGGGCGAATTGCTAAATTACGGCCACGAATGCTGTGCGTTTAACCACTGTCAAAAATACGTCATCAAGGCCACATGCACAGGCATTACTATCTGAGGAAAGAGAAATCAATTCGGCGCATGCGCCCCGCCACCATTTTAAACTCCTAAAATCTTACCTACTATTGTTAAAGCAAGACGAGAGAGAAAAAAGAAGGTGTGCTACTGTGTAGGACGACTTTCACACACACACACACACACACTAATAGATTTAGAACTCTTTAATAGAGTCTCTGTTGGATCACTGGAATTTGTGTCTTAGTGGTTAGCACTGTCTATTTACACCTCCAGCACCCAGGTTCGATTCCTGCCTTGGGTCTGCGTGCATTGTGTTTTTTTCTTCTCCCTGTGCTTGGTGGGTTTCCTCCAGGTGCTCCAGTTTTTTTCTTACAGTCCAAAGACATGCTTTTCAAAATTGCCCTTAATATCCTATCCTGTAAGTTTGAGTTCCCTGGAAATATTCTTATTTAAAACACCTCTGTAACTGCATTAGCAATTTCAACTTTTGACAGCAGTGCAGCAGAAAACCACTGAACATCTCACAGGAATAAAGTAAAACCAAAAAAAAAAATGGCATCAGAATACACCAATGTCAAAATTTTTGAACAAAATATAAATGTACAGGATTTCTTTTCCCCTTTGACCTTAATAACTTTTACAACATATTTTTGTAAAGAAGCACAGTCTTTTTTTCTTTTTAAGAATGACATAATTTTTCCATAGAATAAAATGTAAAAATCTTAACTGGAACACTTTATCCCACAACACACACACACACACACACACACACACACATGCACGAGCACACAAGACAGTATAAGCTATCCACTGGCCTGTTACTTTTTTTTTCGCCGGTATTTTAACCTTAGCCTTTTTGGAAACGCTGGTTTATACCTTTTTCCCCCTAGAAAAAGTTGTGTTCTGTGTAAAACAAACACAATTTATTACGGAACTATCAAAATGACCCTGCAACAATAAAATATTAATGTTTTCTTTTCAATGTGTGCAAATGATCCAGATAATGAAAGCTAAGAACACAGTAGCTCCCACAGAGTTTAAATAATATTCTTTTAACCTCTGCTGTAGGCAGTAACTAAATAGCAATAACATCAAATTCCAAGACAATCCATCTAAACCACATATTGGTCAACACTTTTAATTATTAAAAAAATTAGTAATTATTATCTGAACTTTATATCCTATAACAAAATGATATATTATACTGAACTAAACTGAACTATACTATATTACACTATACTATATTATACTTTCCTTATATTAACTACTGTTTAAATACTGTACAGATATTAAAATACAAATACAAATATTTGTAAATGTACATGTAAACATTTCTCTCTTTCCACCGTTCTCCAGGCTCTGTGAGTCTCCAATGTGATGAGGAAGGTGTGTGTCTCTGTAGGCAAAGTGTGATGGGGGTAAAGTGTGATGTCTGCAGGCCTGGCTTCCACTCCCTTGGACCAGGAGGCTGCAGGTAAATGACTGACAGCACTAATAACCACTGCTGTTTCTCAAACTCTGTCTCTATGGTCATTTTTACTCCCCACTGAAAATACTAATACATAAAAAAAAACACTACATGAGTCAGTTTACCACTATTTTCAGGAAAAAGCCTTTTAAAACTATATAGTTTTACTGCTTTAATTTGAGCAGAGTAGCCAAAAATTGTATTTAAGTAAGAGTAGCTTACTCTCACTCACTCACTCACTCATCTTCTATACCAATCAAGCCTAACCTACATGTCTTTGGACTGTGGGAGGAAAAAAACGGAGTACCCGGAGGAAACCCACCAAGCAGGGAAAAAAACATGCAGTAAGAGTAGCTGTACTTTAAAATAATATAACTCAAGTAGAACTTAAGAGTAGTCATTCAAAATATTTCTCTTTCCTCTCTCTCTCTCTCTCTCTCTCTATATATATATATATATATATATATATATATATATATATATACACACACACACACACACACACACATCTATACTATAAATATACAAATATTAAGTAATAGTAAAAAAACTATTTGGTACAAAGATACTCAAGTACTAAGAAATGTCTGATTTATTTATTTTAAGAACAAAATGTTAAAATAAAGTAGTAATGACATTTTCAAATAATAAAATAAATTAAATAAATTAAATAAGTTAATAAAACAGCAAATTAAGGAACAAGAAACACAAATTTCCCAATCTTAAAAAAGATTTGATTACATGTGGTTATTGTTATTGAGGCAGTTGCTTTGATTAATTCACGGGGAAGAATGGAAAAAAATTTATTAGACAAGAAAAAAAATAAAATTAGAGAAATAAAAATGTAAAGAAAAACAACAATAAATAAATAAGTATAAATAGAATTAAATATAGCACACAGTAAGTTACATATTGCACTAAAAATAATAAATATACTGACATTGCACTTGAAATGTAGTGTAAATGAACAGAAAGAATATTGCACAAATGTACCAGTAATCAGATATTGCACTTAGTGTCATAAAGTATTATTGAACCGTTACTACTGACAGTCCCCATGCTGTAGTGAAAAAGTAACAAAGATGAGTTATATAATTTTATGGCCATTGGGAGAAAAGATTTCCTGTGGCGCTCTGTAAAAAACCTGGTCATAATCTGACAGACTGTGGCCGAAATTGATCCTCTGGTCAGAAAGAACTATAGCGAGTGAGAAGGATTGTTCAAGATTGCGTGTATTTTGGACAGAATCCTCCCCCTTGCCACATTATCAACAGAGTCCAAATCCAAGCACAAGACAGATCCAAATTAGCCACTGTTTCAGTTTTATTGTCCAACCCCTATAAATATATCATTTTTTATTAACTTTCTTTCTTTAGCATGTCTAACCAGGGCACCAGATGGTGATGGATATAGTCAATAGTGCACCTAATGTTTTTATTTTGTGGCAACCATCCCCAACAAAAAAGAAAAATTAAAAGGGCATGCAGCAATCATTAATACTATGATAGAGTCTCTCAACTGCTGCATCTACCTGCCCAGCATGAGAGTGCAGAAGCACAGGGCTGTGTTCAATAACAAGAGCACTCGCAAACATTTGACAGTTTATCAAGCCGTTCAATTGTACATTCGTGAACATTTTGCAAGCACTTGTGTTGCTGGAAAGTAAGTCTGCTGTACTCTTTCTTCTTCACTCTCATGCTCTGTCCACAATAATAGAATTGGATAATTAAATTGGATAATTTCTTTGTTTTTTAATTTATTTATGGTAGCTTTTGCCCAGTGCCATGTTAACTGATGTGGTTGGCGTAGCTTAGTTGGATAGACAGCCAAAATTAACGTTACTTAAGGAAAATTGACATCAGGCAAGAATACTAAAAAGCCAAACAAAATATTTCAGACTTTTTCTTACTCCCTGCTTATCCAAACCCTGCATCCTTTATATCAGATGCCATTGATACGGAGACTGGGATGACCAATAGAAGTTCTTCGGTACAGTCATTCCAGCCAGGAGTCATAGGCTCCTAAAGATGTATGTTTGTCTAGACCATTGCCAACCTTGAAGCTTAAATGCCCAAATTGTTTACTTAAGGTCCCATATTGCTAAGGTTTAAGTGCGCAAGTAAACTATCCACACATTTGAGCATCATAAGCTAAGTGCAGCTACTACTTATACCAGAAAATTTAATTCTTTCATGTAAAATCATATAATCACATAATCATACACAAATACTTTATATGTACTTTTATGACATACAGTACATAAGTACCTCCATGATTCAACAGCTTGTAAATAAGATGTTTATTATTATTTTTTACATATAAAACATAGAATTTAAAAGAGGGGTACTAACATTTAAACATATGTATTATACAATATAGAACTATAGCACACCACATAAAGCAAATCAAATGCAAACACCTGTGCTTTAGTGCTCTCTTTGCCTCTCTTCTGGCCCATGTGAGCCAATATTGGGCGGTGTGAATTGGCTAGGTTGGTGGGGCAGAGCAGAACAGATTAAAATTGACAAGGAGAGAGAGAGAGAGAGAGAGAGAGAACATGTTTAACAATTAAATTGTAAGTAATAGCTAACTTATTAAAACACAAATGCTAATTACTATCAGAATCAAAATGATTTATTTGACTGACCTCAAAAGTGTACCAGACAATGCATAAATGTGATGGATTTTTATTATCGTTTGTGTACAATACATCTGTAATACCCTTAAATTCAGCTCAACGGTAATTAAAGAATTTACTTTACTTGTTTACTTTTTAAGCTTGTTAAATTTACATCCAACTTGTCAGGATTGAGAGGCTTTAACAGATGTAATTGCAGATTATCATAATTTTAATAAGCACAAGCAGACATAAATCCAAGACATAAGGCAGGATCAGGAACTAGGTCAGACAGAAGGTTAGTTTAATATATATATATATATATATATATATATATATATATATATATATATATACACACACACACACACAGTGGAACCGCAAGACAAGCAAAGACTTTTAATAAATTTTGACTTGGAAAACGAACAAGTCCTGGTTTAAGAGCGCCAGTATCATGTATCACGCATGTGCTTCTTGTTTTGACGCCAAGCGTCTCGTGATCACAACTGAGCCAACGTTTTTTTTCTCTTTAAAAAAAAACGTTCCGCGCTGCGGAATTGTGGGTAATCATCTCTCTTGCTGAGTCTTAGTATGCGTCTCTTACTGGTATAATTAACACCCGTGCACGCATGTACTGTTTTCTATAACACTGTGACCACGTGTGTGCACGTAAAACATATTTTATTTTGTGTCTGTATGCGTGTGTGTACATAATGTGTTATAATGTGTTATTATAACACGTGTGTGCGCGCGTGTAAAGCAAAAGACTGTCTCATTAGAGAGGTTAAAGATACATTTTCTCTCTCTTTTGGACACCGTGACATATAACAGGGAGAGGATGGGGGCAATGGGGGTCTGATTGCTCCTCTCCTCTTACTTCAGGTTCTTACACAGACACAAATACAAACAAACAGCACCTGACCGCATAAACAGAAACACTTACTGTCAGGATTTATTTTTCCTTTTTCAAAAGTAAAGTGCAAGTTAATTTGTTTGATTTTTACTCTATATTTTGTATTAATTATTTTAATGTATTAATTTTTTTTAGGCTGTAGAACGAATAATTTGATTTTATATTTTTTCATGATTTCTTTTGGGAAAATTAGATTTACGAATGTTTTGAAATATGAGCCCACTTCGTAATCCAAGGTTTCACTGTATACTGATATATATAAGTGTTTATTAATTAAATTTTGGATTATTATGGTTTACAGTTAATGAAAACACAAAATTCAGTATTACGGAAAATTTGAATATCACTTAAGACCAATAAAAAAACATTTAACACAGAAATGTTGAACTACTAAAAAGTATGAACATGCACAGCACTTAATACTTGGTTGGGGCCCACTTTGCATAAATTACTGCAGCAATGCGACGTGGCATGGAGGCGATCAGTCTGTGTCACTGCTGAGGTGTTATGGAGGCCCAGGGTGCTCTGATAGCGGGTTCTTCTGTATTGTTGGGTCTGGTGTGCAGCATCTTCCTCTCCACAAAACCCTATAGGTTATTTAAGCATGAAATGCTCAAAAATCTTTTTGGTAGACTGCTACACTGACCTTAAACACAGTGGAACAACACCAGCAAATGACATGGCTTGCCAAACTACCACTTACTGTGCAAACTTTACACTTGACCTCAAGCAACTTGGATTCTATTCCACTCCTGTTCTTCCTCCAGAAATTGGGACTTTTTTTTTTTAATGAAATGCAAATTTTACTTTCATCTGTAAATAGGACTTTGGCCCACTAAGAAACAGTCCAGTCGTTTTGTGTTTAGCCCAGATAAGATTTGTGGTGGAGTAGGTCTGTGTGTGGTGGCTCTTGAAGCATCGACTCCAGCTGCAGTCCTGCAGTCTATTCCATTCTCCCCAAAATTTTGGAATATGCTTTATTTCATAATCTTTTTAAGGCTGCGGTTATTGCTATTGCTTGTGCACCTTTCTCTGCTACATTTTTTCCTACCATTCAACTTTTCATCTATTGCCATGGATACAGCATTCTGTAGACAGTCAGACTACGGAACCAGACCATTTAAAGTCTCAAGAAACCTTTGCAAGTGTTTTGAGTTAATTAGCTAATTAATGAGCTGATTAAAGAAAGCATGAGTCTCCAACATTGAACATTTTAACAATATAAAAAAAATTCTGAGATACTGAATTTTGGGTTTTTATTAAATGTAAGAGCCAAAATCATTTAAATCAATTACCACTTGAAATATATCAGTCTGTGTGTAATAAATATATACTGTATGATATGACTTTCACTTTTGAATAGGTTTTTCAGTTTTATTTTAGTTTATTGTGATGCGCATGTATATACTGTAGTATATTAGTGCTGATTACGATTAATCACAATTTTAAAATACTCAGATTTGTATTATGTCCATTATCTTCTTTTCAACCTGGCTAGCGCAACTGGCTAGCAAATGCGTTGGCAAAAAGTCATTTTTAAGATGCCCAGAGTGAATGAGTGCAGTTGCTATTTGTCTTTAAATAGGTGTGCTGTTACACTGAGGTAGTTATGGTTACTTACTGATGGTCAGTGGTCACCTGTAAGTGTCACGGGTGCTATCCGTGGGCTTAAACATAAGGCATATATAGGCAGAGGGGTTCATTTAGGAAGGGTCTTTAATAAAGGAAAGAGCACATAACCAAACAAGCTCTAATATAACAGAAGTTAAACAAATCAAGAACTGAGCAAAACTGGGGCTAGTCTAACTGTGAGGCTAAACTTGAACAAAGAACTAAACTAACACAAAGAGCTAAGCAAGGGGCTAAACTGACGCAACAGCTAGACTGGACAAGGGGGAAAACAATACACAGAGCTAAACAAGACTAGGAGATATAAACAAGACTAGGAGACAACACAGACTAGGACATAAGGCATAACAGACTAAGAACTAATCATATCAGTACATAAACAGAACAGAATCAAGAACAGAACAAACCAGGAGTTAAGGAAAAAGGTATGACACGAAGAACTAGGAACCTTCATGGAAATGGCATGACACCAAGGACTGTGATTATTAACACCCACTTAACTGAACAGATGCTAGACAAAGAGCAACAGAACAAAAGACTATTTATAACTAAACAATTAGCTACCTCGGTTCAGGTGCGCTCCCATCACCTGACCGAGGTGCACTCTGGGAAATGTAGTTCAAACTAAAGAAAAACACAAAATGGAGTCCGAGAGCATGGTGCCCTCTGGTGTTTAACCGTAACAGTAAGTGCAATAAAAATAGCTTCTTCCAACTGCCTCAATTTCAGAGGCTTTCTTACATCTAATTTATTCTTGTAAAAATAGGTTCCCTTGAAGGTACCTCAAGTATGCAACTTTGGTTTTATCCAAACATCCATTTAGAAGCTTTTTATAATTATTCTTGCTTTTCAGCATACCTGGTGATGTTTCCTCGGTCATCTTATTATCCTTGTTAAATGTGCCATTACCACTTTTTTTTTTTAGGCAGTATGTGAGAATGTATGCATTTGCACAATACAGACAATGCTTTCATGTGTATTTCTCTGAGACCATATCTGGTCAATGTGTTAGTAGATTTGTTTGTAATACATTTTGGTTATTTTTTTTGTGTTTGGTAAAAGGTTGTGTCAGTGTGATGAAAGGGGCAGTGTAGGTGTGTGCTCAGCTGGAGATGGAAGGTGCTACTGCAAACCCAATGTGGAAGGGCACTCATGTGATAGGTGTGACACACACACGCACGGGCACACACACATAATTTAACGAATGTACAGTTTAATCCTAAAATCTTATTCACCATCAACTGTTTTTTTTCTTTTATTTCCTAAGCTACGAATGATAATAATGCAGTCAACAATGCTAAACAAGATATGATTTTAAATATGAGTAAAGCTACTTTTATTTAGTTAAATGTGAAGTAGATTTTTTTTATCACCCACAATCTCACCAGATTTATGTATCTATTTTTTTTTTACATTTACTAAATAAATACGGGTTTAAGAGTGGATACAGTTGCTGGGTAGCCTACGGCATGTGATTTGTGGTGTGTGTGTGTGTGTGTGTGCGAGCTTAGGTGCAAACCTGGCTCTTTCAACCTTCAGCCTGGGAACGCACATGGCTGTCAGATGTGCTTCTGCTTTGGACACTCACTGGCATGTTCATCCTCCAATCATCATGTCCAATTTAACATCACTTCCAGCTTTCTTGAAGGTAAAAAATTTGCTTTAAGCATCGTAATATTATATAATTATATATTAAGAGGTATCATGAGATTAAACCTTGATCATAAGTATTATTATTATTGTTCTTTTGACTGCTTCCCACTTGGGTTTACTACACCAGATTATCTACAAACTTGGATTATACATGTATGGGGCTGTGTATGGGGCAATGTCTGAAAATCAACACCCAGTTTTTCCTGAACAAGACGAATTATTCACATTGTTAACCATCTTGTTCAAAATTCTAATGCAGTTCTATGTATCCTAATACAAAGATCAAACCTTTTTAGGCCAGAAATCCTTTAGAGAATAAAAACTTCTTTGAAAGACTCTATAATAACTATTATATGAAGCTCATCATAAATATAACATCAAAAGACACTTCTTTCTTCAAAATATCTCTGTACATCCTGCATAAATTCATCTCTCTTCTCGTTTGCAATGACAATAGATTATTTGAAATTAGTGAGATGTGTTTGCCTATCTCTTGTTACATACAGTACGTAGCTTGTCAGTTATTTGAGTTCTGCTTGACAGACAGACTCTAAAGTCGTTTTTCCACTGGCAACAGTGCCGTGTGTTCAGTCTTTATTGCAGTCAGTGTGGAGAATGATGACACAAAAAGGTAAGTTGTAGGGAAGGGGAGCAATATTTTCATGGCCTTAAAAGTCAGTTCAGGACTTCAGAGTCTGCCAAACCTCTGTGTGAGATACCTGCTTGAATTTCACCTTCCACAGCTCAGTAAGTTTCAATAAAGGCAGTGATCTTGTCAGTGACTTCCAGTGCAGATGTATAACCTTCTTGGATAGACAGATTGTGGTTGTTAGGTGTCCGCCAGATTAAATTTCAACACTCATTTCGGGTCAGAAAAAATATTTTGCAGCATCGCATTCTTAATAAACTCTTGCACTTTAAAATGAAACGCCGGTGCATTATGATTTGCACCCTCCTTCTAGCAAAGGTGACCAAACAAGCATGACTGTAATGCTTTATAAATTACACAGTGGTCACAACAGTGTCCAAACAGTGCAGCTCTGGTGTCATACCTTTAAATATAAATCCTTGGCAGTGCAGCATACAGTGCACTGCCATGATGTTCAGGTTGACAGCCTTTATCCTTGTGATAACTCCACTCTTGTGGCCCATCATTTCTTTTCCAGCTTAGTTTAGCATCCATCATGATTGCATTCAGCTTCTAATATTCTTCCAGGCACTTCCTTACATAAGAGAAAATCCTCCTAGCCTGACCTCACTATTTGACTCTAGGCCCAGCCAGATCTTGTAGATCAGAAGATATAAGGCTATGTAGGGACAAAGCATAAGAAAAAAAAAAGTTGACCACTGATCGGGCAGAACATACTGTAAAAACCCCTGCCTGACATTGTACAGGTTTCCCTTGTGCTCCAAAACAACTTTGACCCATCAAGGCATGAGCAAAATTATTTATTCTCTATTTTTTAAAGAAGAAAACACATGTGAAAAAGTTTACTGTGTCTAGTTATTATATAATTAGGCTTGTGAAAGCTTATACTCCACATTTTGTGCTGATAAAAATACATATCTTAAAGCCACTCCTGTAAAAGCCATATGTGACTGATTAAATCTGCTTCAGAATAATCTGCTGTAGTTCATCCAAGTGTTACACATTAGCCTTTAAAGTATTCATGCTCTTCAAGAAAAATTAAATACAATTAAAAACGAGTTATTCAGCTTAGGAGTGGAATGTGAGCATACTTTATACTTTTTTCTTTTTTTTTTTAGTTTCTGGAAAGAAATATAAAAAAAAAATGTTTTTTTTTAAATAAATTTTTAATGATTCACAGGTGCTTGATTGGATTGTAAACTTTGTGTGTGTGTGTGTGTGTGTGTGTGTCCTAAGACACCGATGGCTGGCTTGGTGAGTTCTCAGGACATCTGGAAGCTTCCTTAATATGGAAAGAGGGAGAAGTCTACCTGCTACCTTATAGTGAGGAGGACATTGGCTTCTATAAAGCACCAGGTAGGCAAATTGGTTTACTGTCAATTTAACTACAGCCATGACTGACACTCTTGAGGCAATTGAGTGGGCAGTAAATATTTAAAATTACTTTAATGCTAATCCCTTAGCCTGTATCTGCATGAATTTATGCATATTGGTGCTACCAAATGATTTCATGACTGGATAACTGCATAAATAAACAAGAATACAGGTGTCTCTATTAAAGTAGATTATAAATTTCTCGCACACATCTTCTATTTCTCTTATACAGCACTGACCTGGTCTATTCATACTTCATATTTTAGTTTTAAAATATGACATATATCTGCTATTGGTTTAAAGCCGACAAATTAACATATTAAACTAACCAAAAAATGTTACTAGGTGTCTCACTTTTATACTAGATGTCTCTACTTTTACAGTATGCAACTCCTAAATCAAATAAAGATCATGTTGAAGTACAGTGTACTATATACACTGTATATAGCATCATTAAAAAAGTTTTTTGCTTTTTTGTTTTTAATAATTTAATCCAAAATGTCCAATTCCCAAATATTCTAGATTCACAACACAAAGTGAAATATTTTAAGCCTTTTAAATGGTTAAAAAATGCAGTATCTCAAAATATTAGAATATTTCATTTTTAAGTAAATTACTATTCATACAATATTAATGATGGTTATCTCTTAGTCCAGTACACACAACAAAAACCAAGGGTAAAGACTGCAGACTTGGCAGCTATCCAGAAGGTGATCAGTAATACCCTTCACAAGGACACAAGTAGGGTAAGCCCCAGAAGGCCCACAGGAAGGCCAGTCATTCACAGTGCTATATTGAAACATATTCATAGTAAGGTAACTGGATAACTGCAGCAGGAAGAGGTACACAAGCAACAGGGACGGTTGCAGTCGTGAGAAGATTATCCAGTAAAGCTGATTCAAAACCCTGGCAGAGCTTCTTAAGGAAAGGAATGAGGCTGGAGTCAGTGCATCGAGAGCTACCATGCACATGTCTTCAGGAAATGGGCTTTTCCTGGAACACAGACAAGGTCAAAAGCATCTTGTTCCAAAGTGTTCCAAAGTCCTGTTGTCAGATGAAAGAAAGTTTTGCATTTTGTTTGTTAATCAAGCCATATGCTTGTTATTTAAGACATACAGTAATCATCGGAATATGCTGATATATGCTCTAACAAGATTTGGAATGTTTCACTGTGTGTAATGAATTTAGAATATAAGAGGTTGACCTTTTAAATTACTGTAAAATATGATACAACTTTTTTAGGGTATTTTCTTTTTTAGATTTAAGTTTTTTTTTGTCAGAACTAGAATTCCCACTTCAAATTGAAATTGCTCTCATTTTTTCTGTGGAACCCGAACCCATTGTTTCCAGGAATTATACAGGGTGGGTGTATGTGTGTCAAGGGCTGGGTATGCAAGAAGGCCTGATTATTCTGTAATAACTCTCCCTAGAACAAAGCAGCAAAAAATGAGCAGCGCGTCTTCATAGTGCAAACCTATTGGGATGAGTGAATCACCCTGTAGTGGTAAATTTTGAATTTACTTGAGTAACTCCCCCAGCCAGTAGTTGTTCAAATTATGAAAGAGGTGTATATAAAAAATATATTGAAAATCTTCCCTAACATAGTCTCCATTTGTTACTTAATTGTTGTTTGTATTAATTTTATAAACTGGATGCTGTGCAAGCCTCAACAAGCAGGCCTTGGTATTAGAAACTTAAACAAGCTGTAAATGGACATTAGCCAAAAGAACTATTTTAAGGCTCTCTATCCTCAGTATGTACTAGAAATCACTGAAAAGGATAAGAAATTTGTCTACCCTGCATCAGCTCCTACTGTATAACGGTGTAATTTAGCGTTATCGTGAAACACTTACCCCAATCATCTCAGGCTGATCAGTGTAGGAGCAATCCTGTTACAGCATGTCTTTAAAGCTTCTAGTTCAAATTATGACCAAAGCATATCCTACTCAAAGACATTGTTTCAGATGTCTGTCAAAATGTGAACACCAAAATATATCTTTTGGCATCTGCCTTAATGCACATCTTTAAGGACAAATGATCAAGAGAACTCTTTTGGCAAATGGTCAGTGTGTGTGTGTGTGTGCATGCTATAGACTCATCTATCTTTGAAGTCACCAGCCTGTTTAACAGTGTTTAGATGACTTTGTAATACTTAAATTTTTTCTTATCACTAAACCACAGGCTTCATTTGTGCTTCTTTGGCCGTGTAACACTGGCGAAGATCAATTGCTACCATACTACCATTAACAATCACATTTTCTCTCATCTCTCCCCCTTATGCTCACTTCTCCCCCCTTAAATTGGTTTCCTTCAAAGATTATACTACAGTCGACCCTTTTATCCCTTTTTCAACCAACGTTGCTTGCTGCACTCAGAGAGGTAATCCACACCATGTGGCAAGAACAAGCAAGATGAGCTAATTTTCTTTGATTTGCTAATATACATATCACTTATTTTTGAGCTGGGATTATGGAAAAGTATGTTCTTGCAGTTCTGCAATCTAATGAACAATACATTCACTAGTCTTTAGTGGTAATGGCATAAAATAACAGCCCAGGTAGTGAGGGTTTTGTGAGTTTTAAACGAAGCAGCATGTTTCTACACTTGCAAAGCCACTTCAGTTTAGATGCAGTCAAAGCAAGGCAACAGGCAGAGAGACACCATAGCATCTCAGCCAAGATTTTAGTGTCTGCTGGCCAAATCAATTTCTGCACGTGTCTATGTTCTTCTGCAGGTCAGTGTGCCCATATGCCCCATAGTGAGAAAGCAGAGTAGAAAAATTATCTAGTTGAGTCATAAGAAACGTGCGCAGACAGCACCTTCACACACACACATGCAGAATCTAGTCACAATCCGGCACACACTGAGAGAGAGAAAGGGGTAAAGGAAGGAGTGTGCTAGGGGCGGGTTAGACAGGTTAGAAAGGGATAAAAGAAGGTTGAATGTGATTAAATGAAGTTTCAGTGAGACCCCAAGGTTAGGATTTACAACCGAATGGAGAAAAGATTGTTGTAGGGTTCTGTAGTCCATGCCTTCCATGTCTGTGGCCTGCATGACAGTCTGGAAAATTGAGTTTCTTGTTGATGGACACAGTGAATGTGTGACAAGAGCACATAGCAGACAGAGCAATGTCAAATCAATGTAATACCTTCTACATAGATTTGTATCTGTATCTGAGTGAGACTTGGCAAGGATTCAGTACAAATGAATGTGTTTTTCTTTGTAGTTCTGCTGAAAACACAACACTTCTCTCTGGTATTTATGAGTTTATAGACACTAGGCTCGTGATAAGATTCAATGAATAAAATGGTGCCTGTCCAGAAACCAGACTACGGGAAGTGAAACAAGGCCAAGTAATAAGGTGCAGTATTAAATCAAGCATGTGTCCTGTGATGCGTGGGCCCTGTTATATTCTGAATTACCCCTACGAGGTCTAAAACAGACACAAACACTGCCATCTGAGGGTCTAAATTGTCAAAATAAATGTTTTTTTTTTCAAAAACAATAATATTAAAGAAGACATTTTAATGGGTAACCATCACACTCTGTGCTTTCCCAATATGCTTAGATTATGCAACAACGTACAGTACAGTTCTTAATGGCCTACTGTAGGTAATTTTGTATTTTATTTTTAATAAGCTTCTCAATGACTGCATCATTATGTTGGATAAATCAGCAAGATATGTATATTAGAAGGAAGTAATGCTTTGGTGACCAATCCTTATTAATATCCTTGGCATTGCAAATATGTCACTAATCATCACCTATTCCCCACGCCATGGGCCCTTATACCAGAATTAGTGATCATACTGTCTCCCTAAGGGACCAATAATGTCCATTACCAAAGCTGTATACACATAATCACTACTTTACCCTGATATTTTGCCCATGCTAAAAAAATGAGGATGCTATTTACCTTAATTGTTGTTTCCTAATGAGGTATTAGTGAAGTGCAGAAATGTCTTTCTTAAATTAAATGAATGAATAAATAAATAAATAAATAAATAAATAAATAATTAGAAGTAAGGCACAGCTTTAAAAGGTTAAAAATGGGCAAACACAAAAGCAGTTGATGAACTTCACTAAAATGTTAAGAGTGATAGAATAAATATTAATCTAAGGTTTTATAGTGTTATTCCAAAAGAAATTATTTACTTGGAATGCCTAACACATTTTTTAATTACGGAATTTGAAAGCAAGACCAAAAAATTATGTTAATTCTAATAAATTCCACAGCCAAACTGTGGATATTTTTGAGCCACATTTGTATAATATTAAAGTGGTTTTTAGTATAACACACGGCTACCAGTAAACAATATACCAATCTTTTCTTTGAGTCAGTAAGTCAGAGTTCTTTGAGATTAAGTTTGAGACAGCAGCATCCAGACTATGTGCTTGCTTCAGGCAGTGCAGCGGAGGCAGCAGTTATAGATGAACAGCTCAAGACAGACAGTATGATACCAAAGCAGATCACAGTCGGGACCTTGTGGGGAAAAAGGCTGATTCAGGCAGAAGAGTTGCTGCACAGCATAGAATCCTTGATATATAATTTTCTGAAGATGCTTCTCAAGAGTCTAGTGCTGAGTCACCTATCTAGCCCCCCCAAAAAAAGAAGCCAAAATCATGTTAAAAATTACATTAAAGTTTTACAATTTTACAACTTTACAATTAAAGTTGTGTAACATTATTGGGTGTTTTTCTACCAAATTACACAGGTCAGAATTAGATTTGTATGATTTTAAAAAATATGGTTTGTATAGTTGGTACACCATTTTAAAATGATTTAAAAAATTGCAGCTTCAGAATGCACCTTTTATCATGCATTTGGGTTTGTCTTGTCACAATGTCTTGCATGGATATGGTGGTTTACCATCATAACTGGAGGAACCAAGGGACAAACAGAGAAAAAAAATTTTGGTTAGCAGAGCTTAAATGGTCTAACACAGATAAAAAGAACATATTTAGTAGTTATATAGTTTAGTTATTTTCTCCTTTGTATTAATTTTCATATGTCTTATGTGATGGTGGGATCAGTCTATACCTTCGGTTTCTCACTCGTCATTCACCTGCCACTTTAAAGTCGCAGCTTCCCATGTTTTGGATCAGGTACAGACACACAGACTCCACTCAGCTGGCATGCCATAGTTGCCACTAATCAACACCATTCACTGGCACTGGGAGAAAATAAAAGGACTCCAATCAGACTGTTGTGATGTTGCTGAAGCTAAGCTTTGCAGTGTTCTCTGTCACAGACTCTGCTGACAACACTCTCTTACAGGACAATCCATGATGCACCAAGCTAAATAAATCCCTTTCTTACACACCCTGGATACAAAAGAAATCCTGTTTCAAAAGAATCAGAAAATAAAAAAATATATACAACGTTGTTTTTTCTATCACATGTATTTGACTGTGTTCCTGACTCAATTGCATCCCCTAAATAGGTCTAGAATAGATCAGTCAGACGACCATCTTCACAGTGACCACTCAGAATGTCACCTGGGGCTGACCGGCACACAATACCTGGACTATTGCGTCAGTCATAGTATGTTGCATCCACAAAATCTAAATTACCCATAAATATCCTCGAACCACCACTAAAAAATAGGTATATGCCTTCCTGGGTTTTATAGGGTACTATAGGTCTTTTTTGTCAAACTTCTCATTTAAAATCCTCCCCATTCTCCGATATGACTAAGAAAGACTAACCCTAGTAAGTGCACTCAACCAAGGCCACTGAGCATGCATTCCAGGACCTCAAGATAGCACTTTCCAGTTTACGCTCCTCCTTAACCCTGATTTTGCGTGACCCTTTACTGTTCTGTGACATCAGGATTTGTCAATACCACCTGTTTGTCTTTGCACCTTCTCACTTGCCTGTTGCTTTGGTGCTAAAGGGAAAGTGCCCAAGCTCCTGCAGCTGTATGTTTGGGATCAGCAACAGGCTCATGACCACAGAATGGGTGGAGGAAGTACACTTGGAAGCTATGCAGTAATTACCACCAATCCTCACTTCACCCTTGATTAAAAGAAGCCCCTTTACAAATGAGATTGCTGAGGGTTCTCATTATGTTGCAAAAGCTAAGCTTAGCTGTCTTATCTCTTGCAGATTTTTGTTTCATCACCTTTGCTGTCACCATCTGTGTTTCTGCCTCTAATGCTTTGAGTTCTCCCAATTATAACCACGAATTTGAATTTGTTTTGCTTTTGGTGACTCCCATCACTAGACAGAAAGTTGGATATAGATCACAGGGCTTTTGAGACATGAAAAAACACAAACAAACACACTTGTGACCAACCTTGAACTTGAGGAAGCAAAAGCTACGGTATGTGTAAAGGACAAACCAGTTTCTTTTGAGTTGTTTTGGTTTCGTTACGCCTTAAAAGTTAACAGCACAGACTAAATGAAAGCAAGCCTGGAATTTATTTAAAGTTTGGCTCACTCACGTCCACCTCGCTTTTATACAGCAGGGTTTCAGACCAACATCATCAAAATGACTGTTTTCTACTGAAATACCATTTTGATTTAACTTACATTTGAATGTTCCTATTCTCCATGGAGATGTAAAATAAGTATTATATCAAGGTATGCATGTTACAGGGTTTATCAAAGGATGGAAAAAGCACAATATGTGGCCAATGTATGCCTGGGAGGATGACTAGTAGTTCACGGAATCAATTACTGAAGTGGGGTGAATGATGATATGCAAGGAATGTTCACAAATGTGAAACTCATCCTTATGGTATATCTGTGCCTTCTATTAAGTGATTTCAGTGTAAGCTCTACACTCTCCTACCACCAAATGTTCTCAGCCCAGTTTGATTTAACTCAAAATATTAATCAGTTAAATCCTACTCTCATTATAAAAGTTTAATTCAGTTGATCCCTTATTAAGAATGATTTACCTCTAAACATTACTTAATATACTAGTCCTCTTAATAAAATTTTTGAAACCAGAGTTTGGTTCTGCTCTTTAATCTGGCACAGAACGATGTACTTATGTGGAGTGAGGCAGTTTTAAAGAGGCACAGCCAGGTGGCAAGCATTGTACACTGATTACCTGTCACCTAGCAACTGGCCACACCATCTCCAAAGGAGGCATGCCTGCTGTTACAGTGTACGTCTGCTTACTCACTTTTTTTTTTTACTTTTGTGACATCTGATATGTCCTTTGGTGCCACATTAAACAAAAAGGATTACTTGCAAATACATACATTTATTTTATATACCTACTTAACTCGTATCCATGCAAACGTTCTCAAGTGAAAGTCATTGGAAAAATCTATCAAGTAGTTGTAAATGTATTGGCATTGAAACCAGAAACCAGGGATTTTCCACATATCAGTAACAGGTGTCTAATATGATAATCCATCAATCATCAAAGTATCAATCACAAATTCTACTGCCAGGTTTTAGGGTGTCTGAGCGAGGACATACGGCGAAAGAGACCATGTGAATTTTGAAATTTATAGGCGCACTACATAGTATGTTTAACCTATGCTACCTTAAAGTGCCCGGCAGCAAGGGAACATTTTCTCCCCAAAGTGTATGTGCTGGTAGCCAAAAAAGGTCAAGTGTAAGAATTTAAGAGGTGCTTGAACACGTAGGGCATCACAGTTTGTTGCACATGGAACTTCATAGCTGCAAGCTGGTCAGTGTGCCCATGTGCCATGTGGGAATGTGAGCATCAATTCAATTCAATTTTATTTGTATAGCGCTTTTAGCAATTGTCATTGCCACAAAGCAGCTTTACACAATCAAAAGAATTATTTAAGTTTGTATGAAATGTGAATGTGTATAAATCAAAATGGTCAGTTTGTCCCTGGTGAGCAAGCCGAGGGCAACAGTGGCAAGGAAAAACTCCCTGAGATGGTAATAGAAAGAAACCTTGAGAGGAACCAGACTCAACAGGGAACCCATCCTCATTTGGGTGAAACAGAAAGCAGTTAATGATCACTGCAGCTCAGGAACGACATGTGTAGCTCGACTGAGAGAGAGAAAGAGTGAAAGAGGGAGACAGGGGGAGAGAGGAAAGTGAAAGAGGGGGAGAAAGAGAAGAAGAGGAGAGATAACAGTTAGTTATGGTCACAGTCACACAATGCATAATGTGAATGTATGTTAACTGTAGAGTGCAAGCAGAGACTCCGGCAGGACTAACTATGACAGCATAACTAAAAGGGAAAGCCAGAAGGAAACACAAACATGAGGGCTTCCTGAGATGTAAAGCAAACAATCACCTCACCGTCAACAAACCTGAGTGATCAATGAGAGTGAGGAAGACAGCATCCAAACATACCAGTTCACCATAATACTCTACGTCCATGAGTCCCCCAGATCTGCTCCTTTACCTATGGCAAATCTATTTATAAAAATGCTTGGCTAAATAAATAGGTTTTTAGCCTATACTTAAACACTGAGACTGTGTTATAATACCCGGTACTGTCAAGCAGCCTGCATCCTTTGATCGAAGTAGGCGTGGCGGTTCGTAAGACACTAGCAGTTCGCTCAGATACTGCGGCGCAAACCCATTTAATGCTTTATATGTCAAGAGTCTTCTTCTTTGTCTTTCGGCTGTTCCCTTTCAGGGGTCGCCACAGCGAATCATTTGCCTCCATCTAACCCTATCCTCTGCATCCTCTTTTCTCACACCAACTAACTTCATGTCCTCGCTCACTGCATCCATAAATCTCCTCTTTGGTCTTCCTCTAGACCTCCTGCCTGGCAGCTCCAACCTCAGCATCCTTCTACCGATATATTCACAATCTCTCCTCTGAACATGACCAAACCACCTCAATCTGGCCTCTCTGACTTTATCTCCAATACATTTAACGTGGGTTCTCCTTCTGATAAACTTATTCTTGATCCTATCCATCCTTGTCACTCCCAAAGAGAACCTCAACATCTTCAGCTCTGCTACCTCCAACTCTGCCTCCTGTCTTTTCTTCACTGCCACTGTCTCTAAGCCGTAAAGCATTGCTGGTCTCGCCACTGTCCTGTACACCTTTCCTTTCATTCTCGCTTATACTCTTTTATCGCACAACACACCTGACACTTTTCTCCACCCATTCCAACCTGCCTGTACCCGCCTTTGATCACTCTCCGTTGCTCTGGACTGTTGACCCTAAGTACTTAAAATCCTGCACCTTCTTTACCTCTGCTCCCTGTAGCCTCACCAATCCTCCTGGGTCCCTCTCATTTACACACATGTATTCCATCTTGCTGCGGCTAACCTTCATTCCTCTGCTTTCCAGAGCATACCTCCACCTCTCCAAATTTTCGTCCACCTG
The DNA here is from genome assembly GCF_024256425.1 of Clarias gariepinus. NCBI lineage: Eukaryota > Metazoa > Chordata > Actinopteri > Siluriformes > Clariidae > Clarias > Clarias gariepinus. The sequence goes on along the minus strand of NC_071123.1, from coordinate 13,890,261 downwards.
TTCCCTGCTCTCGCTACAGAGCACAATGTCATCTGCAAACATCACATGCTTTATATGTCAAGAGTAGTATTTTAAAATCAATGCGAAATTTCACAGGGAGCCAATGCAGTGAAAATAAGATAGGGGTGATGTGCTCATATCTTCTGGTTCTAGTAAGGACTCTCGCTGCTGCATTCTGGACTAGCTGAAGCTTATTTATGCACCTAGCTGAACAACAATACAGTAGGGCATTACAATAGTCCAACCTAGAGGTGATAACAGCATGAACTAGTTTTTCTGCGTGGTTTAGCGACAATATATTTCTTATCTTGGCAATATTTCTAAGGTGAAAGAATGCTATCCTGGTAATATTATCTACATGAGCTTCAAATGAAAGGCGGAAATCTATAATCACAGAATTGATTATCAACACAATGAAAGAAGGTGGCCTGGTCTTAAGGATAAGACATGTCATCTGGGGAAGACATACAACCAATAAGCACTATGGAAAGAAGTCAAACAGGCATAGGCAGTGTGATGCTTTGGGCAATGTTCTGCGGGGAAAGTTCTCAATATTAGGCAGGTGGTGATAATGCCTCATCGTTATGTATATAATTTAGTGTAGTTTGTTATTTTAACAAGGATCAATGCTTTGTTAATGTCATTTAATGTTTGTTAAAAGAGTGTTGTTAAAAAAACTAATTTTAAGTACTATCATGTTAAGTTTTGAAATTTGCATAATTTCATATTTTATGTGGTCTAATATGCATTTACAATGCACAATGAATATTCCTTTATGATTGCTATTCAGTGTCCTTTCATACTTATAAGGCCTTCCTAAAAGCTACATTTCACGCAATTTTAACTGCACACTGATGATTTTTTAAGATAAATGCTAAGGGGAAAAAAACTGTGAGGAAAGGGGGTGTGCATGGTGGCTTTAATGTTTTTGAATTTTCTATTGAGGAAGGGGTTTAAAAATGATAATTGCATATTTCCTTGAGCAAGATTAAAAACGATTCTTATAATTATAGGTTATTAAAGAGCCATGGCGGCTTGTCACATTTTCTACACAATTTTCGATTTAGATGATCATTTCCATTGGGTGCTAAATGTCTTTGCATTTTTTTTTTATTCAAAATTTCTACTTGGTTTAGCATTTTTTTTTTTTTTTTTATTTTAAGTGAAATTGCTAAGAAAACAGTGTGTTCACCTGTCAGCATGAGAATATTTTCACTATATTTTCACTGTGGTCGCAACAGCACAACAGCAGATATCTAAACCCCAAAAGTGCAGCTTATACTGTTAGGACAGGATATATAATATATATTTATATTCATTATTATTTTCCAGGCTCAAAATAATTTAAATGTGAATGTAAATTGTGTTGAAGCATTGGTTGGGGCCATCATTTTAGTTATAGCTTTTCGCTAAAAGTCTGTTATAAATAAATTAATAAATTTATTAATTAAGTGAACAATGTTCACCCCCAAGCGGCAATGTGAGAATGACAGGAATGACTTTTTGGTTGGTAGTGTGATTGCAGGCTTAGCTCAGACAAAGTTCAGTAAATGTCATCAGGTTTCATCACTTTGGTGACAGTTAATTTGTGTGATGAGGAGAAGGTCAGCACCTGTGTTTCATCAGGGTTGTTCTTGAACAGCAGCAGGAACAGAGAGTTCTAGAAGTCAAGGGCCTCTTTGGTCCCGTTTCATTTTCTTATCTTTCAGACACAGTTTTTTTTCCCCCCTAACCACAATGGCTGTAATTTATTTCTTCTACTCTGTCCAATCCCTGTCACTCCCTGTGTGGTATGTAAAACCCATTGAATGGCCTCTATGCTAATGACCTAGTAACACAACTGTGCCTATTTTTAGATATCAAGGTATGCTTATAACTTTAGTATAAGTATTTATATTCATTTATTTAGTCACTATTGGTATGATATGTAACGGTTAATATTCAGTTTTTGTGTGATTTTTTGCAGCATATTGTTTAAATATTCAAAAAGATTTACATTAAATACGTGAAGCGTGAAGATTTTCCACATCGGTTTCATCATTTGGTAGGAAAATTGGGGTTAATTTATTTAATTGGGGTTAGAGTAAATGTGGGAAACACTCACCACAATGGGAAAAAAATGACTAAAAGGTGTTGGTTACCGGACCATCACACCCACAGATGCTTTTTAGTCCCATTACTGTTAAAATAAGCTCTTCTTTTAGGAGAAACTTGTAATTAAAAAATATAATAAATATTATATATATGTGTGTGTGTGTAGACATGTGCACAACACTTAATAATAATTACACCCTTTCGACCTTAGGAAAAGCAATGAAATCAAGACTAGTGTATTGTGTCACCTGAAAAAAGCATAGATGTCACATGATGATCACTATATGGAATATGATGTATTTTATGTCTGAAACAATGTTTTCTGTTATCACTTCCATTATTGCAGTTATATACAGTTGATCAATACATGCTTCTTATGTTATGGCATTCTCTTTCTTACTATATTTTTTTTATTCCTTATCCTGTATACTTATGAACCTATAGAATGTTACAAAATGGATTATTGCAAATACCCCTTTTCTTTTGCACAAATGAATCAGCTGTTATGTACATGGTAAGTTAAAGCAACAAGACTAACTGCTCTCCGTGCTAACCAGCTGTGACTGTTGCCCAATTGCTGACTAAATGAATGTTAGCAGAGGACTGAAAAACAACATTTTTGATTCCATTACTTTTAATGCCATTATAAAAGCAGGGCATTAAATCTAATGAAAATCTATTTTTCAATCACAGCAAAAAAATAAATATACTCAAAGCTGTATTGTGAACCCAATGCTTATAAATACTACGTGAAGTTAAGTTAAGCCTTTGTCCTCACATAAACAGTACGGAGTGAAATTCTTTCTTCCCATATTTCAGCATATCTGAAGTCAGAGCACAGGGTCAGCCATGCACCCCTGGAGCAGACAGGGTTAAGGGCCAATATTTTATGAAATGTGTTACATCAGTATGTGCTTGGCCAAGTTTTAGGTCTTAGATTGGATTCCAAATGTTCCCAGAAGAACAGAAATTGATTTGAATTTGTGGGAACAGTTTTGGTTAAGGTCCTAGCAAGGATAAATGGACAAAAAAAAAGTGTACGTCTGTGGAAGAGCACTCTGTGGGGGCTTTTTGAAGTCTTTAATTAGAGGAGAGGAGATGAAAGCCAATTACAAGACCATCCTTTTATACATACACAGATAATTGGGCGGACACATGGCTAGGGCATCAGAGAACCCACCCACTCATCTGAAAGCAAGGATTTAGCTCTTATTCCTCTTGTTTCTGTGACTTACGGGATTTCACACCCTTGTAAGTCTTCATCACACATATTAACACATCAGGTCCCTGCTTACAGCCACATAACATTCACAGAATCAGAGAACTAAAAATATCAGGCTTTAAAAGGAGCTAATGAATATATTTGCTTTGTTTGTCTAACAGCAAAGTTTCTGGGGAACCAACTGCTAAGTTACGGCCAGCACCTTACCTTGTCGTTCACGGCTGAATCAAGTGAGCTGTTGCCCAGGATTGTGACTGTGGATCTTAAAGGATCTGGACTGTCAGTTAGCGCTAATGTGTTTGCGAAGCAATATGTGGATAATGTGCCTAGCCAAGCCCCCCGTAACATCTTCACCCTCAGGTATGTGTTTTGGTGTTTATAAAATGTATAAGTTTTGAACTTCACTTATCAAATGAAATATAAATTAATTTTGTCATAAAATAATTTGTAAAAAAAAAAACTTAAATGAAGTTGAAAATGCTGCTAGTTTATAAGGTTATTATATTATTTATACTTTCAAGAAAAAGAACAAAATTAAAATAACTATTTTCTGTGGGTTTTTTTTTCTTTTTTTTTTAAATAATCATTTGACTCAGCTGGTAAATTACAATACCCTTGCACACTTTGCTCTTAATAAACTTTGACCCAAACACGTCAGGATTATAATTTAATTTATTTTTCAATACATTATAAAGGAGGGTACATCAGTAATTGAAAAATCCATCTACTTGAAAAAGAAGAAAAAATAAAAAGAAATTGTACATTTAGTGGATTTTTTTTTGCCTGGTTTTCCCTTTGAAAACATTACACAAAACGTGAATTTCTGGGCATTTTTTGTTTTCGTAGCGGGCAAAAATGTGATGACTAAATGACTGAGCCAGAGCAATTCCAATACTGCAGCTCTCAGGGCATTTTATCGGTCTGTACATTTGGAGTAGTCTGATTCAATAGAAGAGCTATCATAGCTCAAATTGCTGAAAAAATAATGCTGGTTCTAATAGGTGCCAGTCAGAACACACAGTGCATTACAGATTGCTGCAGCCAAGCCCATGCTGTGTGATTGGTAATTTACTAAAAATTTAATTTCGAACTAAAACTCAAACTGAAGGGATCGATGAATAGATGGATGAATACATACAATAGATATATACATACTGTAGATTAATTCATACATACATACTGTAGATACATGCAAACATAGATACATACACACATGCATAGATGGATACATACATACATACGTATACTTAGATAAATACTTTGTTTATCCCAGAGAAAAATTATATAAAAACATGAGTACAGGAAGTAAGCAGACGGGATTCGAGTCTGGCCGGGAATCGAACCCTGGAGGTGTCGGCGACAGTGGCGGTGCAACCATTACAACCACTACACCACCGGGCCGTCGTATGACAAACAAAAAATAAATAAATAAAGTGGACTGTTATGCTATGAAGGTTATTGTGCTGACTGTCCATTTTCATCTAATGAGTAAACATTTGTGTTCAAATGGAAATGGTCTCTTCCTGGATGATCTGCTCCTAGCCACAAGCCATGACATAAAACTGTTTTACACCTGACTTTTCAGTCTGGAAGAGAGCAGACTTCCAGAAACATTTTTGGAGAATTCCTAATGCGAAGAATAAACAATTTTGGACAAGTCTTGTGATGTATACTAGTTATCTGCTATTACAAATCTGTTTATAAGCAGGGTGTGGGTTTTATGATTGTGCAACGAAGCATTCACAGTTCCACATCTGTGACTGTGAGAACACATGCGTCATTGACAGTATTGTTCCCTGACACAGGAAATGTGTTATTAGGGCTAATTTTAATAGGGTGATGAAAATGAGCAAGATGAAACAGATGAGGGCAGGTGAAAAAAAAAAAGAAGTAGGCAAAAATTTTAAATAATAAATAAATAAAAATTGTGGGTGCCATGATGTGGGTCACTTGAAAAAGAAGAAATGGCTAAGACAAATAAGCAGGAAGCAGAGCGTGTCAAAATACAGCATGAATCACAATTGCTGAAGATATGTAAATTATACCAATGTAGAAGGCCACCCAACAACAACGCCCTGATGTGGGCATACTTTGCTTTTAGGAAAACTAATACAAGTAAATCACCACTGAAGGAAATTCTAGTAAACAGTGGGGTTGATTTTAAGGAAACAGTGAGTACAAGTGGTTAAACTGAATATTAATTAATTAGTTTACCGGTGGTCGAGAATAGTTACCAACTCCCATCAGTAAAGCTAAGTAATTATAAACAAAGCTCTTTGGTCAATATTGAGATCAGGAGCTGATTCCATAAAGAAATTTTAACAGGAGGAAAACAGTATGAGGACAGATGGCTGTGTTTGTCAGGCTAAACACAGCAAGAAGCAAACAATTTTGGGGGATTATAGAGGCAATCCTATCCTAGCCTGTCTTTGGTTTGTTGACTGACTGATTTAGCTGCCTTCTTCTTAGCTCCTGTTAAGTTTGTCTTTTTATGTGCTTTTTTTATTTTTGTTATTATTATTATTATTATTATTATTATTATTATTATTATTATTATTATTTTAAGTCATATTGTGTAAATACCTGTCCTGTTATCATTTTGTTGCTTAATTGTTTCTTGCTAGTCTTGTTTCTGGGCTTTAATTCTGTATTGGCCAATATTGACGCTGTGATTTAGATTTTTGCTATGTGTTTGCACCAATAAAGGCAAAATCTTTGGTATGCACAGACACGCACATTTTTTTTAACACTAACTTAGTGAAAACATGTATCTTCACCAACTAGGCAGGATGTTTAAAAATAACTATAAGGTAAAGTTCCATTTCTTCTTAGAATTGGCACCATTATTCCATTTTACTGATGGCTTGGTAAACATATGCATGATAAACCTAACTAACTTCTACATGAGTTCTACTTTCTTATTAGCAATAGAATAGTTAGGGTTCATTAAACTATCAATATGCTGCTCCAGTACACTTACATTGATGACATGACAATTAGTAGAAAAATGCATGTATTGTGACTTACTGTATTCCTAGATGTTTACACAAGCTACAGACCTGCCTATATAAAGAACAGATTTTACGAACCTGTTTTTTTTATTAATATTATTATTATTTTATCCATAGGTTAACCGAAACAGAGGTGAATCCATCACTTACCGAATTTGAGTTTCAACGTTTACTCAACAACCTGACTGCACTACACATCAGCAATGTAGGAGGACGAAACTGTGAGTATCACTTTTTAAGTGTCAGCTTGTGACCATGTCAAAATTAAATAAATTAAAGGTTGTGTCTACATGACATGATTTAATAAGAAACCTGAGTGAGTATGCACTATAGTATTAGATAATGAGCTAATAGATACCTTTAGTCATTTAAGTCTACTAAAACAAACCATATTTTATTCTTACTTTTGGAGGAAATTAGTCCAAAATTATCCTACCTTTTGGCAGTATCATTATTTTCTAGTGAACACTGTCAGGAAATGACAATTGTATGAATGAATGAATGAATGAGCCCTAGATGAAAAATTCTAGTTTGGAAATATGACCAGATTCTAAAACAAATTCCATGTGCTGTTTTGGGAATGCTCTGCACAGCATAGCAGGGGTATTGCATTTTTCAGTGTCTTGAGCAAGAAACCACCAGCATGGCAATTGCAACAAGCAAATATAGACTTAAAGGTAAAAATACACCTGAGCATGCGCAAAGCTAGTGTTAAAGGCTTTACTTACTGATATAGGAACATGCCGCAAGCTGCATTGTCACTACATCTGATGTAAACCTAAACATCTGCTTAAGGCAGAATCCAAGTCTTTAGGTGGATTAATTACCTTACCCTGATGCACCCACTTCTCTGAAATAGGGTCAGTCTAAACTCATCAGATCACATGACCTTTTTCTATTGTTCTAAAGTACAATGTTTTTGCTTCCTAGCAAATTGAAGACTTTTTTCTGATGATCCTCACTAACTTATCGCCACATGTCTGTTTAGTCCCAATCCTGTGAGTTCTCATCACATAGTGTGTGTAGAGAAATGCTTTTACTTTAACTATTAAACATGGCTATGATTTGTACTGTTGGTTTTAATGTATTTTTTTACCATGGAACTTCACCAAGTGTTTCAATTACAGTCGTTCATGATTTTTTTCTGACCAAATTTCTTCCAGTTACGTTGGCATAGTTGTTAGCTCTGGTTTTTTTTTTTTTGTTTTGTTTTTGCTTGATGCAGCCCAATAATTTAAATGTTCTGAAATAGCTATTTTTTTTACACAGACATGCACAGAAACAGATTTCCTGGCTATAAAAAGGAAACAATGGTAATGATGCATGTCCCAAATAAATCCCTAAACAAGCTTGTAGGTCACTTGGCACCCGAAGGGTTTGGAAAAGAAATAACATTCAACAAAGAGCAAGCTTCAATTTCAGTGCCATTGCACTGTCTCTTCCACTGGAAATGGATTAGACTGGCATTATCATTCACTTGTCAAATGTCCCATTATAACTTTGGCTGCTTTGTTCTGCAACACACACACACACACACACACACACACACTGACTGAGCTTGAGGTACTGCTGCATGAACATTGGACTGAGTGTGCTGCTGCTTTATCTTACATATATGCTTTTCCCTGTAGCTGTAGCAGTGGCTAAGCGTAAGCCCCCAGGTCTAGGATTGTTTATAACATTGTAAAATGTCTCAGCTCTGTATACATGTGTACGAATGTGGCATATGTAAGCATATGCAGCATGTTTTGTGTGTGTGTGTGTGTGTGTGTGTGTGTGTGTGTGTGTGTGTGTGTGTGTTACTTTATCACTGTTTTGAGCCGTAGGTACCTGGGGAATAAGAATTCTTTCTCCTCACCATATTTCTCCTCTGCTCCTTTCAGTCTATACTGTTTAATTAATCACTGCTTCCTTTATTTATATACATATCCAAAATTCACTCTACCAGCAACAGTAGTCTGAAAGAAAAAAGGCATGAAGGTAGGGGAAGGATCTTGGGAGTTTGTATGAATTTGTAATCAGCCTGTTGGTCCTTTAATGGATTGGCACCCCCTGACCCTGTATACAGAAAAAAGTAGTATACTGTAGAAGATGAGTGGGTGAGTGTCTGACTGAGAGAGGGACAGCCTTTTGGTTATTTAATAAAGGTCTAAGATTTGCAAAGGAAATTAAAGAAATTTGGAAATTAGAAATGAAGCTCAATTATAGAATGCATTATAAAAAAAACTCAATGGCAAATAATAATAAATAATAAACAACAATCCAGAATTGCATAGGCTATGGGTGACTATTGACAATGGAATACTAAATGACATTGACATGCAAAATAAAAAATGCACAAAATGTAGTTAACTAGCATCCAAGCAAATGGAAAGAGAATGTTAAAACATTGATTTCCATTTTTTAATGTTTCCAATAAATTCAAATTTAATTCAATTTCAAATTTTATTTGTCACATACAAAGTCATACACAGTTCGATATGCAGTGAAATGCTTAGAAAAGCAAATGTGTACTTGATCCTATGAACAAAAACAAACTTTAAAAAACCATTTGTTATTTATCATTGAAATTATCATTCACTTGTCTATTATCCTTTATGTCAAAATCAAATATGTGCACTGCATAAACATAATCAGTAATGTGTTTTATTATTCCTGTTACTGTTAGGAATTTTCTGCCAACATCAGGTATTTCATTTTTTTTCTCATGTTCAGATTTGTATTTTTAATTTTTTAAAATAAGTTTCAAATATCAATCACACCAACTAATACTGGCTCTAAAAGCATCCTCTTTAATTGATTACTGTACATAATTTTAAAGGCACAATGGGTATATATTTTTTTACTCAAATACTTTACAGTTAACAGTGATCAGGGAGATATTCAATGCATGTGTGTCTGAATCTTCTGTACAAACCTACAATGCGCCTTACAAATCTTGCTGCCAGTGGGATTTTGCTCCCGCTTCATATCTACAGTACCTAAAAATAATGCAACTCTTGTATAGCCTTTAGTCTGTCCATCTATTACAGTATAACGTCTTGGGTTACTTTGCTGTAACCCTGTTCCCTGAGAAGGCGGAAACGAGATACTGCATGAAAACATCTTGTCATGTTGCCGGTTGTGAAGCATGTGTGTATCAAACACGCCAAATTTTGGCTTATATAACCTCGGCCGGGTGATCTGTCATCTGATGAGACGCACTTGCAGGTTATAAATAGGAGTGAGCCGGAAACATTCCTCAGATTGATTTGTCTGAACAGATATCCGGTCATGTAGGCAGTGCGGCATTGGGACGCAGCATCTCGTTCCCGCCTTTTCAGGGAACAGGGTTACAAAGTAACCCGAGACATTCCCTTTCAAAGGTTACACTCGATGCTGCGTGAAAACGCTATGGGAACTAGAGTACCAACGCCGCCGCACTGCAAGTGTCTGGACCCAAGGTTGTGTAGCGTAAAGGCGGTGGACAGAAGGCTTCAAAAACAATAGGGTGCATTTTGAGAATGGAACTTTCGGGAAATAGTTCAGTCAGGATGCAAAATGGCCCTGACTAGCCCAGGAGCAAAGTCTAGGCAGGATGGGGAGACTGACAGATCTCCAATCCTCTTAGAGAGGTAACGGTGATTAGAAAAACCATCTTAAGGGTCAGAAACCTGAGGCGCTGACTCTAGTGGTTCAAAAGGTGTCTTAATTGGACCTTTGAGCACAAAAGGGACCGTGGCTCTAGTGGGTGGCCTCAACCATTTAGCTCCATAAATAGAATGGGTAACTAAAAGGGTGTTTTTCCACAGTAACCCCATCAATCAGGACGTGGCAGGCTAAAATAGCAGTTACGTACATCTTGAAAGTACTAGGGCACAAGCCAGAGAACAACTTTTCCTGCAGAAGCTCTAGCACTGAAACAATTCGGCAGTGGACTGGGTCTATCTGCTTCGTCATGCACCAACTTTCAAATACATTCCTTTTGAGGGCATAAGCTCTTCTAGGGGAGGGAGCCCTAGCACTTAGAATAGTCTTAATTACGCTGGCTGGAAGACCAGCTTGACTTAATTGATCACTGGCCATTCAGGGACCAAACGTGAAGGTTCCAAAGCTCGGGCCGGAGCTAAAATATCGTCTCCTGCGCCTAAGCGCCAAGACTCCTGGGAGCAGAGCTATCAGGAAAAACACATAAAGGCGTAACCTGGGCCACGTATGGGCCAAGGTGTCCAGACCGGGGGGTGCTGGAAGAGTCAGGGAGTAGCAAAGGGGACATTTGGGGTCTAAACCACATAGGAAGGGTACGAAGCACCTGGCGCGTAACCCTTATTGGGGATTGGCCCTAGAGTGAAATCCCCTGTCTTAGCCACAACTGAAATGCTCTCATGTGCAGAAGGCCCAAAGGTGTCACCGTGGATACAGCTGCCATGAGAGCTAAGATCTCTGAAAGTGATGGTCACTTTCTGGTCTAGCTTGATTTCCTTAAGGGTGTTGAGAATGGATTCGACTTTTGGGTTTTAATCCTAGAAACAAAGATGAGCTAGGACGACATGCTAATGTTGAAGCACTAGCTATTGAGACTGGGCCAGCCAGTCATGTATGTAATTCTAATACAGATACCCTAGAGTCGTAAGAGCCAGAACTACATTCATGCATTTTATATATGTGCGGGTGAGAGAGCTAGACCAAATGGAAGGACCCGATACTGGTAAGCCGCATGCTCTTATGGAAATGGAAGGACCCAACACTGGTAAGCCGCATGCTCTTATGGAAAAGAAAGTTACATGCCCCTCCTCGGGGGCGATCTGTTCTTTTAGAGGTGGTCTGTGAAGGGCGGCGAGCCGTACCCCAGTCCTTACAGGGGGGTGCCCGGCTACTAACGCTCTCCTTCTGCGCCTCTCGCCTGGCAAGAATCAGATCTGGTCGAGGCTGGGTGGCCGACAGCCTCGACTCTTGAGTGGGAGAAATTTCCCAAAATCCTGTTAATAGCCTAAACTCTCGAAACCGGGTGGCAACGGAATTAACCGCGTCACCAAATAGGCCAGAGGGTGAGACAGGGGCATCAAGGAGGAATGTTCGATCATTATCCTTGATGCCTGTCAGATTTAGCCATAGGTGTCTCTCAGGGAACACCAAGAAGGCCATAGAACGGCCAATAGCACGGGCTGTTTGTTTAGTCGCGGTAGGGACAAATCAGTAGCCCGGCGTAATTCTGTGAATGCTTCCTGGTTCACAGTGCCGCTCGTGCTCAAATCATTCAGCAGATCAGCCTGGTATGCCTGCGAAACCGCCATGGTGTGCAAGGAAGCGCCGGCTTGACCTGCTGCTTGGAACGCCTTCCCTACCAGGGTAGATGAAGTTCTACACGGCTTGGAGGGAAGGGTTGGCTTCTTTAATGAGGATGATGTTCCAGGAGAGAGATAGCCCGCAAGCGTCTCTTCTATCTGAGGCATCCCCACATAACCTTGTGCTTTTGCATCAACGATGTTTGAATAGAACGAAGTCGATGGTACAAAAATACAGGATGAGAGAGGTTTATTCCAAGAACGAGATAATTCGTTATGGAGGTCATCAAAAGAGGGAAGAGAGCGGCGTTGTGGCGCCCTCTCCTGGCCCTCTCGACAGAAATCTGTCGTCTACTTTTGATTAGCTCCTGTGGCCAATCAATGTGCAGTCGTTCGACTGCATGTGTTATAACTTCAAGCAACTCCTCATACTCCCTATCATCTTTAAAGGAGCGTTCTAAGGTAGCTACTTCCATTTCTACAGAAGCAGGAAAACGAATCTCTTCCATACACCCACGAGGAGCACCGAAGTGCATTCGTGAAGTGGAAGGAGAGACTTTGTGATCAGGAGAGAAGGCGAGAGAAAGGAAGGGCTCCGTCTCTTGTGTCTCAGCCAGATCAACTTGTGATCCCCAAGAGTGCAGTGCGGCTCGTGGTTCCCTGAAGAACGCAAGGTGCGCGCGAAGCACCTTCATCAGAAGATCATCACAGTGCTCACACTCTGCTTTTAAATGTCTTTTAAATGCATTTTATGCTGACACGCACACGCGCACAATGTCGGTGAAGACAAAGAATCTGAGGAATGTTTCTGGCTCACTCCTATTTATAACCTGCAGGTGCGTCTCATCAGATGACTTTACCCGACCGAGGTTATATAAGCCAAAATTTGGCGTGTTTGACACACACATGCTTCACAACCGGCAACATGACAAGATGTTCCCCTAGCGTTTTCATGCAGCCTCGAGTGTAGCCTTCGAAAGGAAACTCGCATGTTAATGCTGCTCAACCAGATCAGCTTTAGCTTCCATGGTAATGTCAATTTTAAGTCCATTGCACTCACCAACTTGTCGAGCATACAGCCTTTGCATTCTGGAATTTTAAGCCCATTACATAAAATTCATACTACCGTAAGTGTCTTGCATTTAAATCATTTTTTAGCATTTGCCCATTTGCTTACTAGAATCAAAACACTAATAGTTAAAAGTTTGGACATACCTTAAAATATGCATAATCTCCTTTGAACAGTTGATATTGAGATGTGTCTGCTACTTATGCTCTGTAAAGCCTTCACAACAGCTCTAATCTAAGATGCAGTTATGGGTATCTCTAAATAAACTTCTTCTCTGCAGCAAAGGTACATTTTGGTCTTGCTTTCCTGGGATTGTCTTCATGAGAGCCAGTTTTATTGTGGTGCTTGATAGCTTTTGCAAAGCACTTGACCATACTCTTCTTGCAAAAACTATTCCAGAACAGCTGACCTTCATGTCAAAAAATATCAACTGACTGTTGTTGTTGTAGCTTAGTTGCCTCATTCCATATGTGTTTTCACATACCGTAGTTCACAAAAAAATGCAGTATTGTTCTAGAATATAGAAAATAAATCTAAAAAAAAAAACTTTTGAACTGGCACTATAAGCCATTCAAACCTGTTCAAGCATGTCAATGCCCTTGTTTGCAAATTAACAAAATCCCTTTTCAAAGACATGGTTTGCCAAGACTGAAGTGGGTAAAATAAACTGTCTTACACAGAACCATGACCAGAACTACCGTACACACACAAAAAAAAAACCTTTGAGATTAACTGAATGTCGACCGCACATCTGGCCTACTCAGCTAACATAAGTACCTGACTTCATTGATGCGCTAGTGCAGGGGTCTCCAAATCCAGGAGGGCCAATGTCCAACACCGTTTGGTGATTCTTCTTCTCAAGCACAGCTGATTTAACTAATCTGTTAATTACTAGGTTCAGTGGGTGTGTTTAGGTGTTGGTGAATGACAAACTGTGCTGGTCACTGGCCCTCCAGGACTGGATTTGGAGACCCCTGATCATGTGAATCATAATGTTTCTGTGTTCTGATATGCAAAAAAGAATTGACAGCAGTTTCAACAGCTCTATCACCTTGAAATTGATCTATTTGTAGACAAAGGACTCAGATGAAAATGTTTGTAGTAGAACAAATTTTTACTAAAACTGATTTTTATTTTCTTTTGGTCAACTGATATTTATCGATGTATGCCTATCAATGCTGTCTCACACCTCAAGACTGTTCATATCTTGTCTCCAGTCTGTGTGCAAGGAGTTTATGTTCTTCCAGTACCTTGAGACAACCTCCTACCTCATTGATCTACCCTATTAACATGATCAAAGACCTTTCTTTCTGAACCTTGCACTTGTCAGCTGCTCCTTAGTATACAGTGGTGTGAAAAACTATTTGCCCCCTTCCTGATTTCTTATTCTTTTGCATGTTTGTCACACAAAATGTTTCTGATCATCAAACACATTTAACTATTAGTCAAAGATAACACAAGTAAACACAAAATTCAGCTTTTAAATGATGTTTTTTTTATTTAGGGAGAAAAAAAATCCAAACCTACATGGCCCTGTGTGAAAATGTAATTGCCCCCTGAACCTAATAACTGGTTGGGCCAACCTTAGCAGCAATAACTGCAATTAAGCGTTTGCGATAACTTGCAACGAGTCTTTTACAGCGCTCTGGAGGAATTTTGGCTCACTCATCTTTGCAAAATTGTTGTAATTCAGCTTTATTTGAGGGTTTTCTAGCATGAACCGCCTTTTTAAGGTCATGCCACAACATCTCAATAGGATTCAGGTCAGGACTTTGACTAGGCCACTCCAAAGTCTTCATTTTGTTTTTCTTTAGCCATTTAGAGGTGGATTCGCTGGTGTGTTTTGGGTCATTGTCCTGCTGCAGCACCCAAGATCGCTTCAGCTTGAGTTGACGAACAGATGGCCGGACATTCTCCTTCAGGATTTTTTGGTAGACAGTAGAATTTATGGTTCCATCTATCACAGCAAGCCTTCCAGGTCCTGAAGTAGCAAAACAACCCCAGACCATCACACTACCACCACCATATCTTACTGTTGGTATGATGTTCTTTTTCTGAAATGCTGTGTTACTTTTACGCCAGGACAGGACACGCACCTTCCAAAAAGTTCAACTTTTGTCTCGTTGGTCCACAAGGTATTTTCCCAAAAGTCTTGGCAATCATTGAGATGTTTTTTTAGCAAAATTGAGTCGAGCCTTAATGTTCTTTTTGCTTAAAAGTGGTTTGCGCCTTGGAAAGCTGCCATGCAGGGCGTTTTTGCCCAGTCTCTTTTTTATGGTGGAGTCGTGAACACTGACCTTAATTGAGGCAAGTGAGGCCTGCAGTTCTTTAGATGTTGTCCTGGGGTCTTTTGTGGCCTCTCAGATGAGTTGTATCTGCGGTAATTTTGGTCAGCCGGCCACTCCTGGGAAGGTTCACCACTGTTCCATGTTTTTGCCATTTGTGGATAATGGCCCTCACTGTGGTTCGCTGGAGTCCCAAAGCTTTAGAAATGGCTTTATAACCTTTACCAGACTGATAGATCTCAATTACTTTTGTTCTCATTTGTTCCTGAATTTCTTTGGATCTTGGCATGATGTCTAGCTTTTGAGGTGCTTTTGGTCTACTTCTCTGTGTCAGGTAGCTCCTATTTAAGTGATTTCTTGATTGAAACAGGTGTGGCAGTAATCAGGCCTGGGGGTGACTACAGAAATTGAACTCAGGTGTGATAAACCACAGTTAAGTTATTTTTTAACAAGGGGGGGAATTACTTTCTCACACAGGGCCATGTAGTTTGGAGTTTTTTTTTCTCCCTTAATAACGTAAACCTTTATTTAAAAACTGCATTTTGTGTTCAATTATGTTATTTTTGACTAATAGTTAACCGTTTTTGATGAGCAGAAACATTTAAGTGTGACAAACATGCAAAAGAATAAGAAATCAGGAAGGGGGCAAATAGTTTTTCACACCACTGTAGACATATAAATAGAAAGGAGCCAAAATAAAGCATTAAAGCACTCTTTATCAAAATAGTGTAAGGAAAAGATTATTTTGATTTAGAGTGACCCAATGTATTTTTCTTGTTGATGGAACCTGTTTAAGTTGTCTTATTTCTGGATTTATTTTTTAATTTTAACTTGTAAGTCAAACCAAACTATTTACGAGGCAATAATTGTTTGGTTGATTAGTTGATTTATCTCTAATATCTGGGGATCATGTAAGGTTTTTAGCAAATAATGTTGTAGAAGAGAATGGCTAGGATTCTGAAGTTACAGTAGCTTCCTGATACTAACTTCTCGTTTTGTGTATTTGGAGAATTTCCTGACATTTTTATTCTTGTATTTTCTTTGCTGTTTGATCTTTCATCAGTTTGCCATTTTTGCCATTTTTGCTGTCTCTATTGATTTAGCTGTTTTGTTAATTCTCTTCATTTTCTCTTTGGAAGCTTTTCTTCATTTTGAATGCCCTTTTCTATTTTTTACATTTTTACTTTCAAACCACTGTCTGAGTATAGTTGGCTCACCCACATACGACTCTAGTGGACTATTTTACAGTATGTCTACTTGCTGCTTTACTGCCCTTTACTGTCTGAACCTTTTGATTGATTGTTTATTTGATAGTCCTTTTTTTTTTTTTTTTTGCTTAAATCCTTTTCCCACCTTTGTCCTTCCATCTTAAAATTCCTTGTGTGTAGGCCACTGTTAATTTCTTGCTTCTTTTTATTTGATATTTGCTGCTTTATTCAGTTGATTTCTAGTCATGCTTGCCTACAGTACAGATCTAGCAAATAAAATGTTAGGAATTTAGAAAAAATCTTTTTTGAAAATCTTAATTTAAACCTACAGTACAGAGCAGATGAACATGGTATACATGTTGAAACTTTATCACATATTACAGATGCAGAACTTAAAAACACATGCACACAAACACACACACACACACATATATATATGTGTGTGTTTGTGTGTTTGTGTGCGTGTGTGCGTGTGTGTTTTCAAGTTCTGCATCTGTAATATGTGATAAAGTTTTCCAGGTATGTAAATCAGGCCAATGTATAAATGTGTATGTGCAATAAAATTTCTTCATATTTCCGAATATTATATTATATAATATTATATAATTTCTTTCTGGAAAACGTGTGAACTCACGTAACTCAGAGATAAAACTTAAGGAAGTTGACATCTGTTGGCATCAACAAAATAAAATGTGTTTTCGTTCTCACCATGCTTTACATACTGAAGCTGTTTATTATATTTACATTTTTTAAACTCCATTCCTAGCTTCCCCTATAACCAATAATAAGTTTTCTTACAAAAAATATATTATAATAGAAAGACTGTAAAAGCAGATACATAAACACTGCTAAAAATACCCAAACATGTAAACTTTATTACCTCATGTGTTGTATGTTTGCATTCTCCATGAGCAGGAAGTAGGAAAGAGATCCGGCCTGATTTACTCAGGATTGGGAAAATATCTAATGGAGTTGATGCAAGTGAGGACATAACTTGGATAACTTATGTTTTACTTTATGTTATTATTTTTTTTGTCCTTTAAATCCTTGCTATTTATTTTATACTCAGATGTATGTATTAGTTGATTAACAATTAATTAAGTTGTATTTGTATAGCACTTTTAACAATTGACATTGTTGCAAGGAAGCTTTACACAATCAATCACTTTAATTATTATTAATTATTCAGTTTAAGTAGTTTGACATTTAAACCTCAATTATTACGTTATCTACAGAAAAAAAATTACAGTATACTGTAACTTAAATAAATAAACTTTATTAAACATGGTACAGAAAATTCATGCTATGACCATTTTTAGATATATATTAAAAATAGGTATTTTTATTTTTAGCCTTTTTTGTTAATAACAATAAAATGACTTTTCTGTTGCACTCCACTTTTCAAATGAGTGGCATTAATCTTTGTGAATTTAAAAAACATGTCAGTTTAGTGGTAATAGTCTGCAGCCCGCCAAACTTTTGACTCTAAACACCAAAATAGACAATACCTCCTGGTATACAGAAGCAGCAACACGGGTGCTAGAGAACCTGCACTGGCAGTTCTTGGTCTAAAAAAAAAAAACTTTTTTCTAACTATTCATTTTGCTAACATACTTTTAAATTTTAAAGTTAGGAATTGTTTCCTTTTTTTGTTGTTTTGTGTGTGTGTGTGTGTGTGTGTGTGTGTGTGTGTATTGTTCATTTTTATTTTATGGGGTTAAATGTTAGTAATTTAACTGAGGTTCTTTACAATAGCGTGTGTGAGGTTCCCTGACTGAGGGTGTACAAAGCAGTATCCGTGAGTGCGGTCATTAAAAATAAACATGAGTTGCTGCGAATTGTACTTGATGTGTAAAGTACACCTGGGGCAGGCAGGAATTAAAGTTTTGAAGTGTGAAAGTGTTCTCATATACACCAGTTTCTCTGCACAACTTATTCATTGTGCAATGCTCATGATTATCTTTGTACATATGTACCCTATTTAACATTAAAAGCTTTTTTGCAGTATTATTAGCCCTACATACAATGTTATACAGCACTATTACATAAACTGTTTAAATGCCTTGAATGATCTCCTATTAAGAAGGCACAAGTAGAAAACAAGAACGGTCTCAGACCAATGCAACCCGCCTTTAACTCATCCTTTTCTTTACCCACAGATACCTCCCAGCTTTCTGGGGTGACACTGACCTCTGCAACAGTGGTTGAATCCTACTATTACATCCCCTCTGCTCCACCTGCCCCCTGGGTTGAGGTGTGTACATGCCCACCAGGATTCATTGGACAATTCTGCGAGCAGTGTGCACCAGGTTTTACTCGAGATAATCCTAATGGTGGTCCATATTCACCCTGTGTGCCATGTAACTGTAACCACCACGGGACGTGCCATCCTGAAACAGGTCTGTGAAATAACATAGGGAAAACAAATCTACACCTTTTCATACAGTTTAAATTAAAATTGCTTTTCTTTCAGGTCAAAATGATATGAATATAATCTCTGTGTGACCCTAAAGTGCTTATGTTTGCTTGGCAATTAGAAAGAATGTGACCAAGCGCAGCTTGGTTTTCATTTCAGGAAAACTTTTTAAATGGGTCGGTTTGTCCAGAACAAGACCGGAAAGTGAGAGTCTTTCAGATGTTAATTGCAATTAAGTGTTGGCGTGTCTACTCTACAAAGAGGATGTTATACTGTATATTGTCTTTTTAGTTATTTACACCTCTATACCAGGCTAATTTATTTTTCAGTTTGCCCACTCTTGCTTCTCCATGTCCCTCTTCTTCCCTGGCCCAGTTACTGCACTGCATAATGAGTTGACTGCCTGCACAAGAGAGGCAGAGTTCATTGCCACCTCCATCTTTCTCATTAGCTTTGTTAACCAGCCCCCTGGCTAATTAATGCAAATATAGGCTAGACCTGTACAAATGTGAGCATGTGACAATGAGAGAGAAGAGACAGTGATAAAGATAGGCCAAATGTGTTAAGCTGTTTTTGGCTGCTTTCAGGTGCAAATTAGGCTGCAATGAGTATGGAAAAAAGCAGGGTGTATTCTGCATGAAATATGCCATAAAGGAAAACAAGGAATTCTCCCCTCACCTCTGCAAGTACTGACGTTGCAAGGCCAATTATTTTCTTTTCGATGAACACTAAAGACATTGGGATTTGGCACCTTTAGTGGGGACTACAAATTCTTGGATGAGCAAAACATAAAAACTATTTTATCTTATTATCAATCTAGTTATCAAGTAAATTATATCAAATAACAGCAACAATATTTGGTTGCAATAAGTCCATTATGGCAGTGACCCACTGATGTCACCAAAACTGTTGGATTGTTATTAGTGGTGCTTGCAAAGCATCACTATTGTTATCTTGCAAAATTCTTCCGTACAAAAGTTTGGCGCGTAACTAGTCCCGCACCGTTTGTCATAGACCCATGAGTGAGGTGTCAAATCGTGCGGCTTATACGGGAATGGGGTGCTATGACTTTTCTAAGGGGTGGGCGGTTAATTGCCCCCGCAGGGGGCAATTAACCGCCCCAAAAATCCCATTGACTTAACATTGAGACCAACTTTGACGAATTATAGCGCAGAGAGTGAATTTTGTAGAGACATCAAACTTACCAGATTTGAAGAGGTTTGCAGCCTGTGTCAGAAGATACCCGGCACAGGGGGATAAGTTCGACCCCCGGGGCAAGAGAGGTCCCCAAAGTTGCCCCATAGAATTTGAATGGGGAATTTGGTGACTTTGCCCATTGACTTATAATGGGAATTTAAAAAAATTACTAGTGCCGCACCGTTCGTCGTAGACCCATGAATGAGGTGTCAACCCGTGCGGCTTATTCGGGAGTAGGGTGCTTTGACTGTTTGAAGGGGTGGGTGACTGACTTAACATTGAGACCAACTTTGACCGAGTACCATGAGTGAGGTGTCAAATTGTGCGGCCCATTTTCGGGAACAGGGTGCTGTGACTTTTCTGAGGGGTGAGTGGTTAATTAACCGCCCACAGACTTAACACTGAGAACAACTTTGACTGAGTCTTGCACCGTTCGTCGTAGTCCCATGAATGAGGTGTCAAACCGTCCGGCTTATTCGGGAGTAGGCTGCTTTGACTGTTTGAAGGGGTGGGTGGTTAATTGCCCCCGCAGGGGGCAATTAACCACTCACAGACTTAACATTCAGACCAACTTTAACCGAGTCCCATGAGTGAGGTGTCAAACCGTGCGGCCCACTTTCGGGAACGCGGTTCTGTGACTTTTCTAAGGGGTGGATGGTTAATTGCCCCCGCAGGGGGCAATTAACCACCCACAGACTTAACATTGAGATCAACTTTGACTGAGTCCCATGAGTGAGGTGTCAAACCGTGCGGGCCATTTTCGGGAACGGGGTGCTGTGACTTCTGTAAGGGGTGGGTGGGGCAATTAACCACCTACAGACTTAACATTGATTTAACTGTGGATCTGACTGTCGTAGAGACACTCTTTTGCATTTATCATCATGCTCATAAGCCACGCCCCCTAGCACCCTCATTAGCATGCTGTTAGCATGATGCTAACGCGATTAGCATTTTGCTAGCATGATGCTAACAAAATTTCATCAGCACATCGCTAGCATGATGCTAACGCTATTAGCATGTCGCTAGCATTATGCTAACTTTAGTGGCATTTCGCTAATAACATGTATAGAATGTTCCTAGCATCATGCTAGTGTGATTAGCATGATGTTTAGCTGGTTAGCATGCTGCTAGCTTGATCCTAGCTATATTAGCATGTTGCTATCAAGATCCCATTGTCGTAGTGATATGGAGGGCCAGTTTCGCCACGGCAAGCACCACTCACATTTTCTTCAGGAAATGTACCTCTCTAGTTTAGTAATGTTGTTTGAGTTGGGTGTTGTGGGGTTTTCTCTTCAGTTTCCTCTATAGGGGGTTAAATGCATGCTCAGTTAGATTAATGTGTGTTGATAGACTGGTCACTTGTCATTTTGGTAGGTTTTTTTTTTATTATTTTATTTTAGTTACACCCAGGCAAACATCCATCATACTGTATGTTCCAATATTTCTAAGCACTTAAAAATTGGATGGGTTTAAACAAATTGTGACTTGTTCTAAGTTGTTTAATACACTGTACACTGTATTTGAACAAAAAGAAAAATCACTTTTTGGTGGAAGATGTTCAATTCTTAAAACATATGCATTTGCAAACAATCTGAAGCAAATGAAAACGACCAGTGTAGCTGATTAGTCAGAGTGAGTTTATTCACGGTCCAAAACCAGTTGTTTCTTAATGCAGAAGTTGAATTACGTGTGTGTGTGTGTGTGTGTGTGTGTCAGATGTTCTTTATTTATAAAGTCTGGATATTAATACATCAGGACTATGCTGAAAATAAGAAAGTATTATTTATGCAAACTACATGTTTAAATGTGGCTTGTGGTAAAAATGTGGCCTCCTTTTTATTTAACCCAAGAAATTTTTTTTTTTTTTTATGCAGACCGTTTGTGTTGGAGCATTTTAATAATTTTTTTCTACATTTGTCTTCATCCATTCATCTTCAGTGACTGTTTAATACTCATCTGAGCTGCAGTGGAATACAGGGTACAGACATACACCCTGGAGTACACCAGTCTATCACTGGGCACCATGCGTGCAAACACACTCAGTCAGAGCTAGATCAAATTTAGATCAGCCACTCCACCTTTGGGAGTTGAGAGGAAACCTTCCTGCAACTCTGGAGTTGTGAAGGAGCTTATTGTGTCGCCCTATTTTCCTGACATTAAGCAAACCTTTAAAAGTCCTGCCCCATTTCTTTGTCTTGTTGTGCTGCAGTATTTGTAACTCATGTAAACCTACTTCAATAAAAGCACCATATTTCACCCAACTAAACAAATCGACGAAATTAATCTATACGGTACATAACAAATGTTGCTGTAGTAAAGATGTATAGAATTTGGCAGGTATGTACAGTAGGTATAACTTTGTCATTGCATATATTAGGTACTCAGCAATGAAATAAAGAATCAGGTGTGGGTTGAATAAGTAGAGTTTTGTGTGTGTGTGTGTGTGTGTGTGTGTATCTAGGTACTGCATATACAGAAAATATACATTAAATATACAAAAAATACAAAATTATGTATTTTGTGTTTTTATGTAATGTACTGTATATAGACAAAATTTGTGTATTTATTAAGAGAGTTAGGGATATATAAGAATCTACGCTTAAATAAATGTGGATAATAGGCGGAAAAAGAACAAGAAGAAAAAGTAATGCCGTTGTGAGATGTATTATGGTCAAAGGTACAGTATAAGTGGTTTAAGTAGTTTAATGGTGTTAGTGTAGAGTTAGCAGTGTGATGGTTATGGGAAGGAAGCTGGACCTGAACCTGCTTGTTCTGGTGTATATGTTTATGTACCTTCTCTTGGATGAAGGATGTCAAAAAGTTTGAAATTAAATTAATAAGTTAACCCTTTAACTGGAAAAAATTCAAGGATCTCTTGGATTTTATTCATATTGTAACAAATCAACAAAAAAGTTATTGACAAAGGGTAGGCATTATTGATGTTTTAAAAATGGCTTAATTGTGTCACAGCTTCAGAAAAGCATAGCGTGCAAATACCCAAGAATCTACAGGACAGTGGTGACACATGGTGCATGTGGCAAGGCATCCAGGGTGTCACAACGTTCAGAACAACTTTACCTGCCTCCCTTTCAGAGGCACTAAACATATCATGTGGTTTGAGGCTAAGAATGGCGTGTTGGTGAGAAAGACCACTTCACTTCCTAATTAACAAGTACTATGTCTCATCACAGCTGACGTGAGAAAAACCTTTTACAGAGTTAACCCACGGAAGGCTGTTGAACCTAAGAATGTTCCTGGCAAAGGGTTCAGAGAATGTGCTGACCAACTTGCAAATATGATCTGGTGCTATACTGTCCTTAACTGTGCCCATTGGTTTCTTTTAGTAGTGATTGTAATGTTGTGCGTTGTTTGCATGTTTGCACACATGCATTTTTTGTAGTCTTGTGTTGTAAACAATCCAATTAAGTGCGGTCCGGTGCAGTTTCCTGCAGAACCTTGGTCCTGAAAAAGTATTTCATTTCACTGTGTACAATACCAGAAAGGACAGAGCAGGATGTATTTTCTGCGAAGGCTCGGGTCCTTTAACGTCTACTACACCATTCTTGATGTTATATAAATCCGTTGTGGCTATTCATTTTTTATGCTGTGGTTTATTAGGGTTGCAATACCAAGGTGTCTGACAAAATTAGACTGGACAAGATTATTAAAAGGGCTGGCTTTGTGCTAAGCATGAAACTTAACTCTGTTGAGGTTGTGGCAAAGAGGTGCATTCTGTCCAAAATAAAATCCATCTTGAACAATCCTTCTTACCACTATTCAGTGGGATTTTTCAACCAGAGGACTAATTACTGCTAAGTGTTCTACAGAGTGCCACAGGAGCTCCTTTCTATCAATGGCCATACAATTACAGTATGCAACTCTTTTCTTTAATGTTTACACTACTGTATGTGGGTGGTAACTGTCTGTAAGAATACAATATTACACGAATACAACACTTGTTCCCTCAGTCATTTACCAATGCTAACTGTTTGCAATGATACAATATTACATACATTATTACATACATTAATTGTTTCCCTGGTCATTTATAGTACCCTGGTCATTGGAGTTTACCACTCTAAATGCAATATTATTAACTGTATTATTTAAGTAATGCTCTTTTTTTTCTCTTTGTCTCTTTCAAGTGCTATATAGGTGAATTCAGTCATGCCAATTTGTTTTGGCCTTGCATTATGATGATGAAAATAATGCATTAACTTTTCATAGTTTCTTCACTTTCTAAAACAGGTCCATTGGGTTACTAAATGGAGGGGGGGTATGGGATTTGTTGGAATTTAGTTAGAGTTCTAATCTAGTCTACACATAAGTCATTTTTGGTCAGAAGTCTCAGGAGAAAAGGTGGCCATGCTCTCTGGGTGGAAGGATAACAAACTCACTCTTCCCTCTCAATCATAGTGACTAACCAATTGTGAGCTCGTGTATGCATAAAAGGGCAGATAGAGCTTTCCTTTAGGTGAGTTACGATTCCCTGAGATACAGCAAAAGCAGTATTTAGTTGACTTCACATGTGTAGCTCATGAGTGGGAATTGGTAGACAGGACACATACTGTACTGTAGGTCCCTGTTCTTTGTCATCTTTCTTTTTTCCTTGTTTGTTTTTCCCTTTACTTTCTTGACACTTACCAGAAACTCGGACTCTTTTAACATGCTGCAAATTAAACCTTCTTAGTCCTGCTTATGAGCATGAAAAAGATTAGTTCAGTACAAGAATATTATGCCTTAAATTAATGTCAAACACAAGCTGGTATGTAAAAGGAGAGACAGATTAGTGTGAGGCAGGAGCCATGGAGGCATTTAGTAAAGCACTTTGAGCTGAATTGTGGTGAGGAGTAACAAAAGGTCAGGGCAGGTGTACTGTATAAGTAGATTGAAGGGGAATCAGAAGTATAAATACACATGTAGGAACTAAAAGCAATGCCGTCCCAGGAGAGAAGGCGGAGCTCAGTGAGCTCAGTCTTTATTTATTCATGAATCTGTTTAACTTCAATGTGCAATCGAATGGTGGTTGGTTGTTCTGGGCCATTTAGCTGCTTACATTCTTTTCAGCTTAGTAAATTGAATTAAGCTTGGGATGAATCTCAGCTGAAAATGGCCTCACTCTGCATTAACAAATACACATGCCAATCTTCCATTTCCCTTGTATTGCAAAATATAAAGTTTTTCAAACTCTTTTAAACCCAATTACATTTTTGGGGCTCTTTTGACAGTATTAAATCCAGCTTATGGCATGCATGGAGCACTAAAAGCAAACACTTTTTCATTTCTATATGCATGAATAGGAGATGGGAATTGCTGGACTTGCAAATTGGGTGTAATTGACTATTAATTGGATAATAGCTAATAAATTCATTCAGCTGAGACTGGGTGTAAAAAGGAGTGATGTTTCTGGCTGAGCACAGCATGTTCATAATTGTGATTTATGAAAAGTTCTCCAGATTGTGTCGTTGCCAGCAACACAACAGATTGCAAAAAAGGTTAATATTTAGGGACACAAAAACAGGACACTACTTATTCAGAAAAAGGAGACTAATAAAGTCAAGCATGTCCTTCAGAAGCATGCATGTGCACGCAAGTGATTGCACATCTCTTGGTGTGTATTTTTCTTCCTAACTGTTCATTTAAGACTTGCTTTGCATTAAATCAGAGTATGGAGGACAAAGTGGGAGCAGAGCAGGGACTGGGGGGAAGGATGATGCAAGAAATAAATTGTTGATAGAGAAAGCAAAGAGAAAAATGGCAACTGTTTCTTGTGTGAATGCTTTTATTAACAGCTGTGTACAAACATGCATTTATCTTCTAAACAAATAGGTTGCATCATGCTCCCATTTTATTCCCCCATGCTCACTAGTCTCCTCTTTTTCCCTCCTCACTGAGCATACAAAATAATTTGATTAGAGTCTGTGAACGAGAATTAAGCAATGAATTATAGGCAGTTGCACAATATACATAGATGCCTTACTGTATCTCCAAACAGCCAATTTTTTAATTATAAATCTTTTATGCATCATTCATAACACTAATAATCCAAACATTTTTTTTATCATTTTATTTCCTCAAAAACAATAGTGGTTTACCCTCACAACCACCAAATATGTCATGTCGTATAATATCCTGGAAGCCAGCCTTGGTATAAATATATTTTTTCTTATGTAACATCTATACTGAGGTTTCATATTGCTTGTGTTTACAACAGTACATATGTATGTACACAGTGTGTGATATTTTAAATGACAACTTTTGCATGTAAAAAAATGAGATCTGGAATTAAGAAGAACCTCTCAGAAAACTGCATTTTTACTTTTAAATTTAGATCTAAGGGCAAAAACACAGATTCAGAACATTAAATTACAAAATCTAAAATTTTACAGTATATTTATTTATAACTTTCAGCTTTAAAACAGCCATTGTATAATTCTCAAAGGATGAAACCACGTTGCAAATTGCATTGAATATCTCATTTCAAATGAAAACTACATATGGAACAATAGACCTTAAAATATTTAGGTATAAAATTTACAACAACATACTTGAGTTTATAATTTTATATTTAGGGGTATTTTACACTTTTGAACAGTAATGAATTAGTAATCATTCATTAACAGCCAATTACCTACCACTGATTGCCACCACTGAATACTGAGTAACTACTCAAGGTTAAAAGCAAAACACATAATTTTTAAATTATGATTTGCAAGCAGAATTACTCGTCGTTATTAATACAAAGTAATAAAATTTCATAAGGTTGAGTCTCTTACGCCCATGTTTATGCCAAGTTGTACTTCTTTCGTCATCAGCCAAATACACTTCCTGTTCAGTAATCGGAGAGGAAATCAAAAAAAGGAGATCGGAGAAAGATTTAGTTTTGTCTTGAAATGACTCCAGAGCATTAAAATTAACATACTGTAAAACAGATCAACACTGTAAGTTCAGCTGTGAAAATATTAAGTAATCCCAAGAAAAAATATTTAGTTTAGCTTTTCTAATTAATATCTATTGATGCAGGTGTTTGTTTAGATTAAGCAAGTAAATTATTGGAAGCTTATATTACAAGAGAATATTAAGTCTCGCACATAAATGTTCATAACATCGCTTTTACTTAACATTTATTTGAAATTTCGCTTATGGTGTAGGTTAAACTTCAGGCAAATATACAAGTACTGCCAAAGTTTCATAAAATTTTGTGTAGCCAGTTTTGGGTGACAAAATATATATTTTATAGCGATTATGTAGGGGGGCAATCTGTCAATCTGGGGGGGTCATTTTAGCAGATAACACTGGGCTCTCAGGTCGGGTATTATATGCCCTCACCTTGGGCTTCTGCAGGTATAATTAGAAAAAAAAAGGCACAGATAGAGAGACATACAGAACATTTTTTGAGAATGATTTCAGTTCTCCAATGTATGAAATAAAAGGATAACATTAAAAGAGTAAATTCTGACCAATGTACAGACAAATTCTTTCCTATTCGCTATTGAAGTGTGCTTGCATATCAAATCACTCTCATTTTAAAGCAAATTTCCCCACAAGAAATAAAAACTCTGATAATTCACAACCCAAAAATATTAATTAAAAAATTTAAATATAAATAAAAATAAAACAAAATAACCTGCATGTTAACTTTGAAAAGAATAGTAGCTGTAGTGATTGAAAGAAAGAGAGGAGAGAATGAGGAGGGAGGCTACTGTGTAGGATAACTTAGAGTAGCCAAAAAAATTTCTTAAGTAAGAGTAACTGTACTTCAAAATAATATTACTCAAGTAGAGGTCAAAGTTGTCATCCGAAGTATTACTCAAGGTTAAATAAAGAAGTATTCTGTGAAAAGACTACTTAAGTACTAAATAACAGTTTCATCTTAATGTCCGGTTCATTTATTTTTTGAAATTATGATAATTATATATATATATATATATATATATATATATATATATATATATATATATATAAATATATATATAAATATACAGGTTATGTCATGCTCTCAGCGCTCCGCGCTGATCTAAGACCGCTCTTGTCAATTGACATTTCCTTTCCCACGCTGTCAAGCTCCTCATCACGCGCCCTTGTTTTCCCACGCTGTCATGTCACTTCCACGCCCCCGCTACGCCCCGCCTGCACACCGGTTTCTCATTCAGCGCTGATTTATCTGTGCTTATAAGGAAGCGCAGCGCACTGGATCCTCGCCAGATTATTGTGTCCCATTGTACCAGTTTTCTCGCGTTTAATTTGATAGCCCTCACGTTGCCAAGTTTGTTTCCGATTCTCATTTTTCCCCTCCTCGCCTTTCGATTCTGATTTGATTGCTACGCTGACGGATTACACGGCTCCCGACTCAACGCGCGCTCTCTTGACTACGGCTTATCTTCACGTCTCGGCACAGACACCACGCTGACAGATTTCTCTGCTCTGCTCGCTTTCACTCATCCTCGACCAGACAACGCCTCGTTCCTGCACCTGCATTTGGACCCGCCTCTACGCACCGACGGACATCACGCCTTTCCGTGATCATCGTCCTGACAGAATAATCTGGCCATACGATGGATTCAGCAGGATTAGACAGGATGAGGCAGGCGCTGGAGAATCAAGGCGCTCTCCTTGGTAAACATCAGGAGGAACTGGTCACTACCAGACAGACGCTCGCTGACGTCACCGCTCAAATGCAACGTCTTCAGATGCCCGTAGCACGGTCCACGGACCCTCCACGAGAGCCACGCGTGCCAGCCCCTCCCACTTATGGCGGAGAGCCAGGTACATGCAGATCCTTCCTGTCACAATGTTCTCTGATTTTTGAACTGCAGTCCTCCACCTTCTCTTCAGAGAAATCCAGGGTCGCCTACGTGATCACTCTTCTCACAGGTAGGGCCCGGGAATGGAGCACCGCCCTCTGGGACGCGCGCGACCCATGCTGTGACACTTTTGCTGACTTTTCTGCAGAGATGAAAAGGGTTTTTGACCGATCTCACGTCGGCAGAGAGGCCGGCACCAAGCTACTACGCCTCCGCCAGGGGTCGCGTTCCGCTTATGACTATGCCATCGAGTTTCGGACCTTAGCTGCCTCAAGCGGATGGAACGCCGGAGCACTCTCCGACGTCTTCCTGGAAGGTCTGTCGGAGGCACTCAAGGATGAGTTCGTTTCTCGTGAACTTCCTTCTGACCTCCACAAGCTCATGGATCTCGCTGGGAGGATTGACTCGCGCCTTCGCTCAAGGCAGCCAACCCGGAGGTCGCCACCAACCAGAAGACCTTCGCCCCCCAGGGCGCCCCGTCCCTCCTCTCCTCGCGCGCAGATTAATCAGGAGGAACCTATGCAGCTGGGCAGAACCCACATCTCCGATGAGGAGAGACGTCGCCGCCGCCTAGAAAGAGCCTGCTTTTACTGCGGGGGCTCAGGTCACATGCTGAAGGCCTGTCCGTTAAAAGGAGGCCCCCTCTAGTCAGACTGGGAGCCCTAGCACTGCTCTCGGTAACCCTAGTCATCAGCGGCCAGACTCATCCCATTCAGGCGATCATCGACTCCGGCTCTGATCGGAATCTGATCAGCTCTGCGACGACCAGGGCGTTACGGATCCCCTGCACGCCGCTGGATCATCCCCTGTCCGTCCAAGCTCTAGATGGAAGCCCTCTTCCAGCCATCACTCACAGAACCCTTCCACTCACCCTAAGAACATCTGGGAATCACTCTGAGGAGATCTCCTTCTTCGTTATTAACAAGTCCCACGCCGCCTTAGTTCTCGGTCTTCCGTGGCTAGCTCTTCACAGTCCCCAGATTGACTGGATCAAGCATGTGATCACGGGTTGGAGTCCCTCTTGCGCCACGTCATGTCTTCACTCTGCACTCCCTACACTTCCAACCACTGCCAGGGCCGAGTACACCCCAGATATTGCCAACGTCCCTGCTCAGTATCACAACCTCCAGCAGGTCTTCAGCAAGACCCGAGCCATGTCGCTTCCTCCTCATCGCCCGTACGACTGCCCCATCGACCTTCTCCCCGGCACCTCTCCGCCCAAAGGCCGGTTTTACTCCTTGTCTCGCCAAGAGAGAGAATCCATGAACACCTACATCACACAGGCCCTCGCTGCCGGTATCATCCGCCCATCCTCCTCTCCTGCGGGGGCAGGCTTTTTCTTCGTGAAAAAAAAGGACGGGTCCCTTCGTCCATGCATAGATTACAGGGGCCTCAACGAAATTACCGTCAGGAACCGCTATCCACTTCCACTCATGGCGACTGCCTTCGAACTACTCCAGGGGGCCGACACGTTTACGAAACTTGACCTAAGAAATGCTTACCACCTTGTCCGTATCCGTGAGGGAGACGAGTGGAAGACAGCCTTTAACACCCCTACGGGACATTATGAATATCTGGTGGTCCCCTTCGGCCTCACTAACGCTCCCGCCGTCTTCCAATCTCTCATTAATGATGTTCTCCGCGACTTCCTCAACTCCTTTGTATTTGTTTAGCTGGATGACATTTTAATTTTCTCCCAAGGATTGGAGAAACATCGTCACCACTTTCGCCAGGTCCTCCAGAGACTCTTCGAGAATAACCTCTATGTCAAAGCGGAGAAGTGTGAGTTCCACACATCCTCCACCACCTTCCTGGGGTTCGTCATCTCCCCGTCCATGTTGGAGATGGAGCCAGCCAAGGTCCAGGCTGTCACTAGCTGGCCCACACCAACCTTACGGCGAGACCTCCTACGGTTCCTGGGGTTTGCCAACTTCTACCGCCGTTTTATACGAGGTTTCAGCACCATCGCCGCTCCCCTGACCTCGCTAACCTCCACAAAGACCCGGTTCTGCTGGGATAAGGAAGCTGATCAAGCCTTTGCTAGGCTCAAGCAAAGATTCACCTCTGCTCCCATCCTCACTATCCCTGACCCTTCTCTTCAGTTTGTGGTGGAGGTTGACGCCTCCAATACTGGGGTTGGTGGGATCCTCTCCCAAAGGTCCACCTAGGATAACAAGATGCACCCATGCGCATTCTACTCCCGTCGGCTAACCCCAGCTGAGAAGAACTATGACGTGGGAGACCGAGAACTCTTGGCCATCAAGCTAGCCCTGGAGGAGTGGAGACACTGCTCCAGGGCTTTCACCCTCTCCGGAACCCACATCCGAGGATACTATCCTCCTGTCCCACTGCCTCGTCGCCGCCATGGAACTGGACATAGAGAGCAAGGTTCGGCAGGCCCTGACCCAGGAGCCCGGACCTAGTGATGTCCCACCCAACCGTCTCTTCGTTCCCCCTTGCCTGCGCTCACAGGTTCTGGAGTGGGCCCATGGATCCAAGCTATCGTGTCACCCAGGCGCTGCTCGAACTCTCTACATCGTCCAGCAACGATTCTGGTGGTCCACGTTGAGGAGGGACGTGCCCAGATTTGTGGCAGCCTGTGACATCTGCGCCCGCTGTAAGAGGGATAACCGGCCGACTGCTGGCCTTCTCAGACCTCTACCGGCTCCCCGACGCCCTTGGTCCCACATTGCGGTGGATTTTGTCACCGGCTTACCCTCTTCCGATGGGCACAACTGTATCATGACCATCGTGGATCGCTTCTCCAAATCGGTGCACCTCGTGCCCCCTCCGAAGTTGCCATCCGCCAAGGAGACCGCAGAACTACTCGTCCTCCATGTATTTCGGCTTCATGGCCTTCCCACAGACATCGTGTCAGACCGGGGCCCTCAGTTCACCTCGCGGTTTTGGGGTGCGTTCTGCTGGCTTGTTGGAGCTACTCCCAGCCTCTCGTCAGGTTTCCATCCCCAGTCCAACGGACAGACTGAGCGCATGAACCAAGCGTTAGAGGTCTCTCTCCGCTGCATGACGACCCGGGACTCTACCACCTGGAGCAAGTTTCTCCCTTGGGTCGAATATGCCCACAACTCTCTGCCTTCCGCTTCGACAGGCTTGTCCCCGTTCCAGTGCTGCTTAGGCTACCAACCCCCACTCTTCCCAGTCCAAGAAATAGAGGTGGAGACCCCGTCAGCCCAACACTTCGTCCGCCGCTGCAGGCAAACGTGGCTACGCGCCAGACGAACCTTACTACGTGCCATCTCCTCTTACAAGAAACAGGCGGACCGCCACCGCATCAAAGCCCCCAAGTACCGTGTGGGAGACCGAGTCATGCTCGCCACAAGGGACATCCCCTTGAAGACTCTCTCACGCAAACTCTCCCCCCGTTTCGTCGGTCCTTTCACGATAACTAGGATAATCAACCCATGCGCGGTCCGACGACTTCTCCCCTCGTCCATGCGACGGATTCACCCCACTTTCCACGTATCCCAGCTGCGACGCGTCATCAGTTGTCCATCCTCGACCAGACAACGCCTCGTTCCTGCACCTGCGTTTGGACCCGCCTCTACGCACCGACGGACATCACGCCTTTCCGTGATCATCGTCCTGACAGGTTAGAAGCTTTATATGCTGGAGTGTGTGTCTGTTTTGGCAGATAGAGAAGACACCGCAGTATAAAGCTATTATTTTGCAAGCAAAAACATGCTTTGTATATGATGCCTTGGATGCCAGCTGTGCTGCCGGTTTGGGTGTGGTCATGTGACTACATATGGTTACTGTTTTTGCGGCTGATTGGTCAAACAGAGTCATGTGATTGTTGTTGCTGCGTCTGATTCGTAAAATAGCCAAGTGTTAAATCTACCGGCAGCATGTGTAGAATAAAAGGTTAGAAAAGTAACGAGTCGAGTGTAGCCGAATGTAGCGGAATAAGAGTAGCGTTTCTTCCTCACAAATCTACTCAAGTAAAAGTAAAAAGTATGGTGCAGTAAAACTACTCATAGAAGGAAACCTGTTTTACTAAGAACTTATTAAGTACTTGTACATTTCAGGGCTGTAAGCATACTTGTAGAGCATCCATTCATAGAAAGGAAAATGTATATCTTCTTTAAAAAAAAAAAAAAAAGAGTAATATTTTTTTGTCTATCTGCAGTTCCTGTCGATAATAGAGGTCAGAGGAGATGGTCAGACTAGTTCAAGCTATTAGGAAGGTTACAGTAACTTAAACAACCACTGTTTACTGTAAACCTGAGCAACTTACTCTTCTTGGAGGCTGTATTGTAGTCTTCATCTACATTTTCCGTGTAGTGACATTTTCTTTTTCTCATTTTTTATTTCTTCTTCCTAAAGAGCTCCAAAAAATAAGGAGCTGTTCTGAAGTGCTGACATTTAACCATGCAAAATATGCTGAATAATTCAACATGGTGAGACATACAAATGTCAGGAAGGGACCAAGGGGAAGAGGGGAATAAACTCTACCTGAAGAGAGGTAAGGAAAAATAAAGTCAGAAATTAAGTAAGGTTGCCCAGTG
Organism: Clarias gariepinus; assembly: GCF_024256425.1. NCBI lineage: Eukaryota > Metazoa > Chordata > Actinopteri > Siluriformes > Clariidae > Clarias > Clarias gariepinus. Next base: position 13,857,165 of record NC_071123.1, on the reverse strand, counting down.
AGCTTAGTCGCTAAAATGGTAAAAAAAAATAAAAAATTATAAAAAATAATAATAATAAAAAAGAGGGTGGCATCCTGTTTCATGTTGTGTTAATTAATATTTGGAGTGCTGTTTTGGCTAAGCAAAATTCAATATTACTTGGGGTGCATGTATGACCTGATCAATAGATACAGTTTAATTTTTTTTAATAGAAATTGTCAAAAATTATAAAATTGGTACACATCAACATTTATTACATTCTAGAAAGCCAAAATTCTGCCGAGATTTTTTTTTAGTTTAATTCCTCAACAATATACCTGACCATCCTACTTGAAGAAAGCACATACTGTACATATAAATATTTTACTACAATGAGACAAATCTTTCCTTTAAATCTATACTTGATTTTTCCCCCTTTGCTATCCTTTATTTTTACACTGAGAGTCATGTTTGGATCAAAAGCTTCAGTTTAATAAATGCAGCAGTAAATGCACTGAAGTCTGTCTAAAAAATTCCAGGCTGTGATATTATCATGATTTGATCATCTTTTACCAGTTGCATAGTATAAAACATCAGGCTTCAGCATAATCAATTCAGTTATCTGATACCTTCTGTCATAATGTCCGTAATACACAGTCAGCTGCCCATCATTTTTTTTAAACCTGTAGTTTTCAGACTTATATTTAATAACCAATGGACTATGTGTAAACTGTATATGTATTTGACCATGTGAAGGGTTTTTTGCAGACATTCTTAAAATTTTCTTTGCTCTTGTTACAAGATTGGAGGGAAAGAAAGCAAATAACGGAAACAGGAACCCATGGTGCACAGATGTTGAGTCTGTGTGTGTGTTTGTGTGTGGCATCTGCTCCATCATTGAACACCACATATGGCTTGTATTACCGGTGACCAATTCCAAGAAAGGAAAAAAAAAATCACATAAGAGTTTTATTCGTACATTCAAAGTAAATGAAGCAGCTTCAACTGTTTCTGTGTTACTTTCTATAAGAGGTACACTGGCCATTATCTCTCCTTTTTTGTCAATTGGTATTTTCTACTTTCTCTATTTATCTCCATTTCTTTCTCCCCTTTAGTGATGACTCTCCCTCTCTGTATCTCCTTGTTCATCTTCTTTAGAAAGGAACCCACAAAGCAAAGGTGCATGGGTCATTTTCTTTCTCTGTCTCACTCTCTCATACTTACTCCTTCTCTTCTCTCTATCAGTCTCTTTCAATACAGGGAAATGAATGGTACTTCCAGCACTATCAATCTAATGAGTGTATGTATTTAATTAATATGTGATACACATAATTGAATCAATTTCGTTGTTCTGACATGCCTTCTCTTATTATCATAGAGACTTATCGAATTGCAGTCAAAAATGAATTTGTACAAATAAGTCAGGGCTTAAAAATCCCATTAAGCTAAAAAAAAAAACATATTAGAGAGAGATTTTTAAAAAAAAAACTAACAAAAAAACAACAACAGCTTTTTAAGATTTTTTCTTATTAAAGTGTTTTGTATAGGAGTCGATCTTTAGTCCAATGCCTCAGCTGTTCAGAAGTTCCTTCCACCATCTGGGGACCAGAACAGAGAACAAAGATTTTTATATAATATCTTCCTCCTGGTACATGGGGTTCCTTTTTTTGTTGTTGTTGTCTTTATCAGCAAGCATCTGTGTATGGGAAAGCTTTGTGGTGGATGCAGAACCAGTCATGTGTTTGCATTCTGGATCTAAAAGATGTGCGTGCAGGAAGTTGAGATTGCCTGATCTTGAAACACCTACGTAATTAAGCAACAGAGTGACCACTTTTGGAAAAATGGCTAAATACTCCTGATTTTGTTAGGAGAAACCTTTAGGTTGGCAGCATGAGGAGTTTGCAATGCACGAATTGCCAGATGGTCAAATGTTAAAAGAGGTTTAAAAAAATCTGTTAAATACAGATGTTAAGTCTTTTGCTCTGATTTAGTTTTAGCAAGTTCTCACCTACCTGTAAAGGTCTTTCCCTTCATATAACAACTACAAACCCAGGAGAGAGAGGAGTGACATGCACTTCCTCTGAATGATGCAAACTCAGCCAACCACATCTTTTACAACTTCTCATGCTGTGTAAAAAAACATTATTCTTCTCCTTTCACATGCTTGAGATCACTGATGCATGAATCGAAAATCATGAAAATAATTTATATTTTTATAAAAATCAACTTTACATTTTTACAAATCATATTTAGCTTTATACAAATCATATCAAATCATATTTAACTTTATACAAACCATATTCAACTTTATACAAATCATATTTAATTAATTTGGGGGAGATTAATAATAATAGGGCTTATTTTCCGAAAAATATAAAAGATATTATGCATGTAACAGCTAACCTGCTTGTCCAGTAAATTCATCCCAGTATGTACAAAGTAAGGTGCATTAAACACCAGCTAAGCTCATGTTCAGTGTCAGTACCTAACAAGTAAACCTTAAATGAATTAATACACCATTATATGCTGTTTGTTGGGAATGAATTCATATTTTTTATTTGTTTTATTTGTCAGGCTGTTGCTGTATTTTCTACCTTTAAATAAGGGTTGTTGCTGGTGTTTTTTGTCTGTACATTATGTGCTGACTTTGGGGCATTTCTTTGTTTTAATTAATATATTGCCCTGAGTGCTGTTTGGATTTGTGCAGTCTGCACACACTCATATGTAGAGAACAACTTCCTGAATGCCTGAAAACTCAAATGCCTCATAAATCTAATTTAGCAGAACAAATAAACTAAAATAGTGGGAGATGCAGGAAAACGGGAAGTGAGCCGTCCCCCCAAGCTCAGATCTTTATTTAAAGACCAAAGTCTTCCTGTGGAACAGCTATTTTTCATTAAAGGAGGTCTCTCACACATTCTCTGCTTCCATCTGCCACTTTCTTCTCTCCCGACCGATAGCTGTCAGGAATGGGCATGAGATTTTGAGTTCTAGAGATGTCATGCTTATTATTCAAGTGTGTGGTTAGGAAGATGAAAAAGTGCTTTAAGTCTACAGTACTACAACCCTCCCAAGGTGGGACAGTCAGAAGATAAAAATATTTAAAAACCAAGTTAGAATAAATAAAAATAAATCCCGACAGATAAGTGTTTCCGTTTGTGCACTCAGACGCTGTGTGTGTGTGTGTGTGTGTGTGTGTGTGTGTGTGTGTGTGTGTGTGTGTATGAATCTAAAGTAAACAAATTAACCTGCACTTTACTTTTGAAAAGAATCGCTACAGAGCAGTGTTTCTGTGTGGAGCAGAGAGAAAGAGTGTCTGTGTGTCCGTGAAGGCGAAAGTAGGAGGGGTCTGTGTGTGTGTGTATGTGTTTAGGGGTGCACGGTGTCCAATGACATGCGTGTGCACAAAGACACATAAAGAAATAATAAAAGAGACAATGGATTTTTAGTCTCTCTAATGAGACTTGCTTCTGCTTTATTTATCACGCGCGCTGTACACACACTTCAATTTAATTCAATTTTATTTATATAGCGCTTTTAACAATGGTCATTGTCCCAAACCAGCTTCACAAAAAAAAAAATAATAATAAAGATTTTTTTTTTTTTTTTTTTTTTTTAGAAAAGAAAAGAAAATATTTGGAAGTGTGTATGTGTGAGACAAACACACGCATACAGACACAAAATAAAATGTGTTTTACACACACATGGTCACAGTGTTATAGTAAATAGTACACACGTGCACAGATGTTGATTATACGTGACACTCTGCGTTAAAACAAGAAGCGCATGCAACTTAATTCATAACATTTGTATCATGTGCTTTTTCTGGATTTTTGGTTGATTTTCTGTCTCAATCCTTTACCATAAACTTATGATAAAAATTATAGACCCTTCATTTCTTTGTAAGTGGGCAAACTTAGAAAAGATGTAGGGGATTAAATACTTATTTTCCCCACTGTATACCGTTCAAAGGTTTTAGAACACTTTCTAACTCCATGATGGTTCCTGATTTTTCTTTCTTTCTACATTGTAAAGGAATGCTGGAGGCGTCCGAAAATGCATTAATCTCCTTTGAACAGTTGATATTGAGAAGTTTCTGCTACTTATGCTCTGTAAAGACTTCATAACGCCTCTAATCTGAGGTGCTGTTAATTGATCATTTTTCAGGCTGATAACTCTAAATGAACTTCTCGTCTGCGGCAGAGGTAGGTTTTGGTCTCGCCCTCCTGGGATGGCCTTTCATTATGGTGCTTGACGGATTTTGCAAATGCACTCGACAATACTGTTCTTGCAAGAACTATTACAGAAAAGCTGACCTCTGTGTCTTAAAATAACAACTAACTGTTGTTTTTCTTGTTGTTACGTAATTACCTAATCCCATATGTGTTATTTTATAGTTTTGAAATCCCCAGTATTGTTGTAGAATGTAGAAAATAAATTACTAAACAAAAACATATGTATATAGTTTTTTTATATAGTTTTTTTTAGCAGGGTCTGGATTGATTTCTGGATAAGAAGTTAATAGCAATCTTTAGGCAATTTGCTACACATCATTATACCCAAGATATACAGCTAAAGTCAGAAAGCGGACTGGTGGCTCAGTGGTACTGTAGGTGTTTCGCCTGCCATGCGGAAGGTTTGATTCCCAGCCAGTGCCCAAACCCCAGCCACTGGATGCAGTGCCGGTCCCAAGCCCGGATAAAATAGGAGGGTTGCGTCAGGAAGGGCATCCGGCATAAAAACCTGTGCCAAGTTGTAGTGCGGACTGGGTATTCCGCTGTGGCGACCCCCTTGCCGGGAGCAGCCAAAAGACCAACAGTTCACAGCTAAAGTCAGAGTACAAAATGATAACTTTGGACATTGCTATTGCTGAAGCCTAATATTTTATTTAACCATTTTTTATTGTTTGTTACTTACATTGCTTGTTTGTTTCCTTTTTATGCCATATGCTGTATTTGTTAGTAAGGGTGTTGTCACCATTATCATTATTAATATTTTTTTTTATTTTAGGATTTATAACATTTAGTACATGTAGTGTATGTCTTATATGTGAAGCTAAGACATATAGAAAAAAGATATTATATAGATATTTTATGAGAAAAAAACACTCACCGGCCACTATAATGGTGTAGCGATGACTCAGGAGGATGAGGCTCTGGGTTGTTGATTAGAGGGTCAGGAGTTCAATCTGCTGAGTTGACATTGTTGGGCCCTTGGGCAATGCATTTACCTGTATGCCCATACAAGGGTTGCAAGGGGGAAAAAGGACTTACCCACCAAAAAAGATTATCAATGAGAATGGTTGCTATCTAATATTACCCAAATGAGGATGGGTTCTCTCTTCAGCTGGGTTTCTTTCAATGTTTCTTTCTATTGGCATTTCAGGGAGTTTTCCTTACCACAATCTCTCCTAGCTTGCTCATCAGGGACAATCTGATAATTATAATTTATACATATTACCTCGCACTTTTTAAACCCATTTCCATAATATTTTGATTTTGAACTCCCAGGTGTCCATTAATGCCATAGCCCATCCATACTTCATACGAATGGCCTAATTTTTTTTTTAAGTCACTATAATGGAAACATGTGTAATCCTGCTCATTTATCAAATCAGCCAGTCTGCTGGCAGCAGCAGTGCATTGCATAAAATCATGCAGATACAGGTCAAGGCCTTCAATTCATGTTCATGTCAAACATCACAATAAGGGAGATATTATCTCAATGGCGTTTAAAGTTGCATTATTGTTGCGGTCAGGAGGATTAATTTAAGTATTTCAAACCTCTGATTGCTGATTTTCTGGGATTTTCATACATAACAGTTCTTTTGCCAGAAACTCCTTGTTGTAAGATGAAAGTGACCAGGCAGACTCAAACTTTGGAATGCTTTGGCAACTTAAATAACTGCCATTGCCACTACAGAATACACAAAATATCAAACCCTGAGGCAGATGGGCTGCAACAGCAGAAGACCACATGGGGTTCCATACCTGTCAGCCAAGAACATGAATCTAAGGCTACAATACAGCACAGGCTCAATTGGAAAAAAGACCAGACAATGTTTTTCCAAAAGTGTAGGTGACTGAATAAGGGGGACGTTTCTAATAACATGGACAATCATATACACAATACCTAAATATTCTTTATTTCTAAAAAAAATATATATATATATATATATTGGTAGTAAATGTGATAAAAGGATGGTTGCTACTGTATGAGCACAGGAAATATTAACCTATTAAAATCAGCAGATTTGATTCCAGGCTGTGTGAGATTTCTGCTAATGTTTCCATTTAAATGGACCTCTATATACAGTAAAACAATAAAACAGGAATTATACAGGATTTATGTACCTTCTACTGTATGTTGATCGACCAAATATGCTTTCCAGGAGCAGTTTCTTTCTCTCTTGCTCAGGTTAGGTTAAATGCAATCCAGCCATATACCTACCTAGCTTTGTCATTGGGGTTAAGGGGCTTGTTCAAGGACCAAACAGCAGCTCTATCACAGTCCTGGGATTTAAACTCACAACCACTGAACTACCATCAAAGCGTCTTGGCCCTCTTAGGATGCTTAACAAAGTCACTTGTGAGTCATTCATGCATCTGCAGTTCAGGGCTATACTGTACGCAATGCTAGCAGAGCGTAGGATTTGATTCTGAAAACACGTGACTTAAAATCAATTTTAGTGCCCTGTCCGTGAGGAGTGAGGCAAACAAGGTTATAAAAAGAATGTTGTTTGGGATTTCTTTTTTTCTAAAGGACTTTTTGATATTGGAATCAGGCATGGGACACAGTTGGCCCCAGAGGTTTGTATGACGGCTTGTTTATCTGGATTTTTTTTCCTCACATTTTTACTCTTAGATTTGTTTTTTCTTGAAATGTGTCTCTAAAGCAATTACAGTCGGACTGGATTTAGATTCTGAATTGGCCACACATGGGCTTGCTTCTCTCCTTCTGCCTTTCTCTGTCTCTCTGCCTCTTTCTCCCCATCCCCCAACACTTTTTTGGATGGTAATGATACATTGCCCTCTACTGTTGAAAGAAAGAGGTACACGTTCTGCCCTGAATCTGTCGGCAGAGAATGTCACTGAAGCATTCCCTTGTCAGTGATGTATTCTGTCATGGTGTGATTGTGTGTGTGTGTGCGTGTGTGCGTGTGTGTGTGTGTGTGTGTTTTCCTGTAGAGGTATCTGACAGTGTGCAAGGATGCAGTTAGAACCCAAATGGATGCCACATGGTCACCCATTCCTCTGACAGATTACAATGTATCTTTTTTTCATATTGCATTCATGAGGCTTATGCACTCCTGCGAAGCATGTGTGTATAAATTATTGAAGCTCTTTTTGATGTGTGTGTAAGAAGCCAATGTTACCCAGGACATGAAAGGGTGGATGTAATGATCCAGTGTGTATGCAGTGTATACATTAAAATGTATGCATATGTGTGTTGATGCAGGTGTCTGTGACTGCACAGACTTCACAACTGGTCCCTCTTGTGAGCGTTGTCAGGATGGTTACTATGGGAACGCAGTGACTGGCAGCCCAGGAGACTGCGTGCCCTGCCCATGCCCAGGCCGTACCACATGTGCCCAGGTGCCAGAGACAGGGGAGGTGGTATGTACCAATTGCCCATCAGGACAGAGGGGTGAGTCACAGTTTATTTTTACACTGTTCAGCTCAAAGAATCATGTGTTGGGAAATTCCGGATTTAGTTTTTAACAAAATGCCATAACCTTTTTTTTTTTTTTTTTTTGTATGTGGGTTCAATGAATTTGAAGGAATGAGATGTGAGTTATGTGAAGATGGTTTCTACGGTGACCCACTTGGCTGGCATGGTGAGGTACGGTCGTGTGTAAGGTGCGAGTGTAATGAAAACACAGACCCCAATGCCGTGGGTGTGTGCGATCATGTGACTGGACGCTGCCTCAAATGTATAGGAAACACAGATGGGGACAGATGTGAAAAATGCCAAAGTGGTTACTACGGAAATGCTCTGGATAGGACCCTAAATCCTTCACAAAAATGTCTGCGTGAGTGTGTTCATATTTGTGTGAATATATTTATGTTTATTTTAAAAATATATCCATAATAATAGCAAATAGCAAACTGTTTTTGGTATTAAAAGAAAAAAAAACCAAAATGATATTGTATTGACTCAACTTCAGGGTCAGATTCAGGATAAGATTTCATCCCCAAATTATTGATTATTTTCTGTTACCAACATGCCCAGTTATGTTTTATTCCTTACTTTATTCCTTAATAATAACTTACTGTAAATATTAATTTTAGGTGAAAGTCAAACTGAACTAGACATGTGTGATCTGTAATTTTCAGCCTGTGTCTGTAACCCGGCTGGCACTCTGGGGTCTGTGAATGAGTGTGATCCTCGCACAGGAAGATGTTTGTGCCTGAGGCATGTGACAGGAAGAGACTGTGGACAGTGTGAGTTTGGTTACTTCAACCTGAAGCCAGGGCTTGGCTGTGAGAGGTGAGTTGTGACAAAAAAAGTGTTATTATAATTCAGAAGAATTTTATAATTCATAACACAGACTATAAAAAGAAAAACAATTAGATGAAGAAGATAAAAAAAAAGGCTTGTTGGCTTAAAGCCTTGTTAGGAGGGCGGGGTCAGTAATATAAGATCTCAGTAGTTGTCTAGAATAATGAATAAAATATGACTTAAGATGCAATAGTGGTATTTTTAAGTTGATGTATAAGCACATTTGTCAAGTATACCAGTGCAGCTTTTCACTCACTCACTCACTCATCGTCTATACCGCTTTATCCTGTATTCAGGGTCACTGGGACCTGGAGCCTATCCCAGGAGACTTAGGGCACGAGGCAGGCCAATCCATCGCAGAGCACACTCGTATACACACACTCACAATGCGGTCAATTTGAGAACGCCAATTAGCCTAATCTAAATGACTTTGGACTGTGGAAGGAAACCCACCAAACACGGGGAGAACATGCAAACTTCATGCACACAGAGCCGGGAATCGAACCCAGACCCTGGAGGGAAAGGAGCTTTTCAGGATAGTTAAAAAAGTTTTAAACTAAAAGATCACACAATCAGTAGTTAATAGTTCTAACATTACTTGAAGGAATAAAATAAAAAAAGAAATTGTGAGCTTTTCTTATTTTTTCTAACCAACCTGGGACTTTGGGTTGTGTATAATAACAGAAGACAGACATGAGGGGAGAAACTACCTTTATTTCTTCATATAATCCGCTGCTACAATAAAGCACTTATTCCACTAGTGCTTAGATACTATCAAGGTTCAAAGTTTTTCAGTACGCTTGAGCCATGGTCGCCGGAGCCATGATGTCTCTTTCTCATTTTGATGCCAGGTTATTGCTTCATTTTCAAGGATCAGACATTGTACTGCAGTGGGCTCTGAGCTAACATGGCTGTGATCATTACTCGCAGATGTCAATCGGTTTTACGCCCTCACTCATCAAAGAATTTTAGTCCCAGTTCGACTTGAACGCCCCTTATAAAATTAAGAGTCCCCACATGGGATCACAAAACACAGTTTGGGGAAACCTTTAATCTAGTAACTCAATAATACCTATTCAGCATAAAATATTCAGTTCATGGGTGTTGGTTGTGACGAAAACATACTTATATTATGTGAAAGGACTGATGTCATGTCACATGTCATGTTCTGTTTTAGATTTGCATCACTTTTAATAATGTACTGTAAGCAATATAAATGAACATCTTATCAGACAGCTTTCTTTTACCTCTTTACAGCTGTAACTGCAATCCCACTGGCTCCTCATCCCAGGTGTGTCACCCAATCACAGGCCAGTGTATGTGTCGGACAGGTATCGAGGGCAGAATGTGTGGTGCCTGTCACATGGGATTTTTTGGATTTTCATCCAGAGGCTGCAGAGGTACACAATCTGTTGTGTCTCTCTCTTGTGTCTCTATTCCTCAAATAATACTTTGACTTTACTGAACATTACTGCAGTATACTGCAGCTTACACTACCAGTCTAAAGATTGGACACACCCTCTAAATCAATGGTCTTTCCTGATTTTTATTTCTTTAATATTATAACACAAAGTTTCTGAGGCTGGTAACTCTAAATGAACTTCAAATTCAAATTAAAATTTTTATTTGTCACGTACACAGTCATACACAGTACGATATGCAGTGAAATTCTTTTTCGACTACCAGTGACCTTAAAATAAAAACTTAAACATAAGAATAAATATAAATAAAAGGTAATACGGTAGAAAATAAAGTTAACTGGTAAAATATAAATAATATAGAAATATGAAAGAAGAAAATAGAAATTTGTCCATAAGTTATTTAAAAAATGGCTGAGGTGTGCAAATATGCATAAAGTGACTGACTTCTTAAAGTGTCTTATTATTAAACTGTTTTGTGCAGTGGTCCATAATGAATAGTATAAGTATATAGTGCAAAAATTGTGCATGAGTGTGTCCATACTGTCCATGAATGCCCACTGTTGGATGTAAAAGAGATGATATTAGTGCTGTATTGTGTTGTGGTTGAGAAAAATATTCTTATCCAGAGCGACTTACAATTTTATCTCATTATACATCTGAGCAATTGAGGGTTAAGGGCCTTGCTCAAGGGCCCAACAGTGGCAACTTGTTGGTTGTGGGGTTTGAACCTGGGATCTTCCGAACCGTAGTCCAATACCTTAACCACTGAGCTACCCCTGGCCCCCAAATGGGGGTACTTCTCCTTTGCAGCGGAGGTAAGTTTTGGTCTTATTTTCCTGGGACGGTCTAAATGAGACCCAGTTTCATCATGGTGCTTGATGAGCTTTGCAAGTACAATGAAGTAATTCTGTTCTTGAAAGAAAGGTGACTTAATTACCTAATTTTAGGTTAAGTGTTCTTCTAAAATGTAAAAAATTAACCACTAAACAAAAAACATTGAATTAACATTACATTGAATCATGTGTGTCCAAACTTCAACTGGTACTGTATATGTAAAAATGAAAAGCATTTCAGACAGAAACTAGTAACTATGCAAAAATATCTTAAAACTCTTACTTTGGACTTTCCTGTAGCCTGTAACTGTGACCCAATGGGATCAGTGTCCATGCAGTGCCATGCCAACGGAACGTGCCTGTGTCGCCAAGGTTTTGTGGGTTACAAGTGTGACAAGTGTGAGCTGAATCACTACCAAAACCCATTGACCCACCAGTGTGAGGAGTGCCCTGTGTGCTACAGTCTCATCAGAGACCAGGTACAGTAGGTGTGTGTATGCGCATGCGTGCATGCATGTGTGTCCATGCGAGTCTTAGATTTTACAAAAACAAATACATTATTGTTTAAAATAAGATAAGAATCTTATCAGATGGAAGAGGGAGAGAAAATTCAAATTTATTTTAACAGGAATTTTACACAGGCAGACAACCAAAAATATCAACTCTTGATAGTTAAACACTTTGCATAATACTGTATAAAATATAAATGTAGAACAGGTAATAAAATCATCAGAGAAGTCAGGAATAATAAGGTGATTGGTAAGAAATTGCAACTATATTGAGTAAAAAAATTAAACAGGAATAAAACTGTAAATGAAAGAATTAAAAAGTAAATGTGAATATAGTGTTCAGGGGACTGCAACCACTTTTGGCACTGCAGAGTATCGTTTGCAGGTTCTGTGCCAAATATCTCTGTACTTCTGTATGACTTTGTAAATACATGTGTAACATGCAAATTGGGAAAAAATGCAGGTCTTTTAAAATAAGTAAAAAAGTATTCATACCCCTTGAACCCCTTGAACTTGTATTTTTTGGATCGACATCCTGTTGGAAGGTCTGCCCCAGTCTCAGGTCTTTTGCACTCTGGATGGATTTTCTTCTAAGATTGCCCTGTATTTGGCTCAATCTATCTTTCCATCATCTCTGACCAGCTTTCCCTGTCCCTGCTGAAAAAAGCCTCTCCACAACATGATGCTGCCACCATCATGCACAGTGTTAGTTTTTCCCCAACCATAGCATTTTGGTCAAGAAGGTACATTTTGGTCTAATCTGACCAGAGAAACTACAACTTGCTGTGTCCTCCACATGGCCTGTCGCAAACTGCAAATCGGAGTTCTTATGGCTTACTTTCAACAATGGCTTTATTCTTGCCACTATTCCATTAATGCAAGATTTGGTGCACGATTAATTGTTGTCCTGTGCACAGATTTTGCCTGAGCTGTGGATATCTGTAGCTTCTCCAGAGTTACCATGGGCCTCTTGGGTGCTTCTCTTTGCTCTCTTTGCTCAGCCTGTCAGTTCAGTTGGACAGCCCTGTCTTGGTAGATTTGGTGATAGATTAAACAATGCTCCATGAGATGTTCAAATGATTTTTTTTATAACATAACACTGATTTAAACTACTCCACAACTAACTATCCCTGACCTATCTGATGTGTCCCTTGGGATTCAGGATGCAGTTTGTTTACTAATGTTTTCTAACAAACCCTTACAGAACAGCTGTATTTATACTAAGATTAAATTACACACAGGTGGACTTTAATTATGTGATTTCTGAAGGCAATTGGTTCCATTGGATTTTAGTTAGGGGTGTCAGAGTAAAGCCAGCTGAATACAGACATCTTCAGCATTTGGCAGACACCCTTATCCAAAGCAACTAATGTTTTTATTTCCGAGCAGTTTAAGGGTAAAAGGACCCAACAGGAGATACTTGGCAATGGTGAGGTTCAGACCTGGGACCTTCTGGACTGTAGGCCAATGCCCTAACCACTGATGCCAATGCCCTAACCCATGCATACAAATGATGAATTTTATCATTATCAAAACTATTTATCATTTTCTTTCCGCTGAATAACTATGTGCCACTTTGTGTTGATCTAACAAACAAAATCCCACTAAAATACATTTACATTTGTAATTTTACGGTGACAAAATGTGAAAAAGTTTAAGGCATATGAATACTATTGCAAGAAGCGGTATGTATTACTCCTCCTTCCTTGGGGTTCGCCATACTGGGGAGAGAGAAGCTGCCTGTCCAAAAAAACACTTAACAGTTAACAGAGCTGGTATACTAAAGCAGAATAAATGGAAATATAAAGAGAAATTTATAGGAATTACAAGACTAACTGTCACTAACTGTGGTTAAATAAAGAAAGATACCATAAGTGCCTTTCTGAAGAGTTTTGCCGAAACTGCTGACCTAATGGGAGGTTTACAGAGAATGGTCCTAAAAGAGAAAATATCCAGTAAGTGGCAGTTCACTTGGTAAAAATGCCATGTTGATGTAAGAGGTCAGAGGAGAATGGTCAGAATGGTTCAGACTGATACTCAAATGACCACCACAGTCACCAGATCACAATCCCATAGAGCACCTGTACAGGAGATTCAAACAATAAATGTACAGCAAACAAATCTGCAGCAACTGCATGATGCTATCATGCTAATATGGATCACAATCTCTACGGACAGTTTTTACCACCCTTTTAATTTTATGCCATGAAGGATGGCAGTTCTGAGGGCAAAAGGTGGTCCAACAAAGTACTAAGGTAGCAAGTTGTACTTATTTAAATGGCCCTTGAGTGAATTTCTCTGTATATTCCCATATGTTTGAACATTCCATATCAAACAGAGTCTGTAAGGCGAACAAATTGTTTATTTTTAATATGATCTATAAGCAGTACTGCACAAGCAAGAGTGTAGATATACTGAACATTGGTACATCTGTATATCGCCAGTGGCCGATTTTAAGAAACTTTTATATCCTTTTAAGATCACAAGGTTTTTCTTGTAAAATGTTAATGTTAAGGATTTTCTCTAACCCACAGTCCATAGCATGTTGCAAGTGAGTTATTGTATCCGTAAGAGATTGTATTTTTGTGAGCTTCCAGTACCTTGTCCCAAAGACAAAGTTGATGACAGTAAGAGTGAGCAACATAAAATTTTCAACAGAGATTAAGCAATGTGTTATATAACAATGAAAGAGAGTGGTGATGGTAGCATGTTTTTTTCGATCCCCTGGGAAACATTATGCATGTTTTTTGGTTTAACATTTGTCCTCGCTTGCCAGGCAAAAGGCATAAGTTTGCTTACTGGCTGATGGAGCAAACTCAGCCATTAAGGTTGCACAAGCCAACACACTCTTTGTGCCAGTCCCAAGCCCATATAAAATGACAGGGTTGCCTTTGGATGGCATCTGGCAGAAAAAACTTGTGCCGAATCAAAACTGTAAATCATAAATGATCCACTGTGATAAACCCTAATTGGAGAGGCCAGATGAAATACCAAAAATGCTAAAATAAACAGAAATGATGAATAATTAAATAAAGTTTTAGTTTAGTGATATTTCTTGTCACTACACCCAAACATTATTTTTGTTCATTCTTCTTCTTGCTCTACTGTAAGTCAAAGGGCATGACTAAACTAATGCAGTGTTCAAGGCTGTTTATCATTGCTAGAACATTGCATATTGGATATTAAAATATTTTATTTATTCTAATTATTTAAAAATCCAACTATAAATCATTAAAATGCTTGATGTCTCTATGTGTCATTAATAGATAAAACCCTGTAATTGTTGGCAAATTTTCTGTGGTATAAGTGAAATAACACACTTCAGTCCATGTTGCAATGCAAAAATATTTTTTCTTGGGAATATTTGGGCCGAATTTACATGAAATGTTTGTGTGGGAGGAGAGGGAAGGTCAAGCTCACAACAATGCAAACTCATTTCATAAATTAAAAAATCTATATTTTATTTGCAATATGTATATAAAATGACATGTTCCAAGCCTTTTTACAGCTTTCAGGCTTCATAGCTTAGATAATATTCAGATTTTTTGATGCTGTTAGACACAACCATACTGTACTGTACGTGAACGTGACTCATACAAGCTGCGTGACAGTATTGCAAAAACCTCTGAACCATCATTGTACGCATTCAGTCCTTTATCTCTGTCTCCCGCCTGTGTATTCTAGCTTCCCACTTTACTGTTCTGATCCCACTATCATATCTTGCCAAGAGTGCTTTCCAACCAAGCTCAATTTACTTCTAATAGTAGAAAATTACTGAGGCATGTAGGATTATTTCTCCATTCAAACAGAAAGCCAATGCCAAGGTGGTTTGTGTTTGCCAAACAGGAATACGACGCTAGAGAAACAACTTGACTGGAGTCCACCTGTGCATAACTGAATTTTTTGGACATAATTAGAAAAGGCACACCTGACTATATACAGTTACAGTCACGTTCATACATTTTGAAAGAAATATTTGAAATAATACATTAGGCCACAGTGGTTTCGAAATTAAACACTCACATCAGAAAAGTTAATACTTTCAGCTTTTATTTAAAAGATTTACAGCTGTTTTTATTACACATTCATTTTGGGAGCTCATAAATAATAGAACAAACTAAAATAATTACAAATGTAAGGACTGATTTTAATACTTAAAATGAATGCAGTCAATGACTGCCTGAAGTCTGGACCAATTAACATGACCGAATTTTTTATTTAGGAAATTTAAATTACAGCTGAAAGTCCACTTACAGAGGACAATTGGCAAACTATGGACCTCTCTGTAAGGTTCCAAAATGTATGGACTTCACTGTAAGGTCTCACAATAGATGTTGCATGTCAGAGTGAAAAAAAGCCTGTCAAAATGAAAATCCATAAAAACAGAAGGTGAGACAGGATGGTGTCAAGACACAGACCTTGGTATGAGGCGCCGTATAGGGCTTAAATCAAACTTTACTCACGCACACACATATGAAACACTTGCATACACATATATGAAACACTCACACATACATATATACTACTAACTGCTCAAACAACTACATATGAAACACTTGCATACACATATATGAAACACTCACACATACATATATACTACTAACTGCTCAAACAACTACATATGAAATGCGCGCGCACATACATACATACTTTCCGCGCACATACATACATACTTTCCGCGCACATACATACATACTTTTCACGCACATACATACATACTTTCCGCGCACATACATACATACATACTTTCCGCGCACACGCACGCACACACACACATAAATACTTTCTGTGCACGCGCACAAAGCCAACTGTAGCGGTGTAGGGAACGAGTGAACAACGGATCTTTAGTTTAGCGGAAAAGGGAATGGATAATTTCCTATAAGTCATTACATATCGCTGGAGTGTGAAAAAATTTTACTCGAAAAAGAATTTATATTCTTATTATAATTATTATCGAGGCGAGGACATCATATAAATAGGACACAATAATTTACATTTTGATTTAATAAAGAAACCATTCGTATTATATAGGCTAGTAATCTGTAAAAATAAATAAATAAATAATACGTTTTATATTTTTTTATGGTATCAGTTTTTGTTTCAATAAATAATCTATATTTAATGTCCGTAGCGTGAAATTTCCACAGCAGCAGGTATCCGAGGTGCTTGTGTTACCATGGTAACGCAAGGAGGAAGTGACGTTGCATGGTGTTCTGAATGGTGGAATTTTGTAGAGTGAAGTTCCCTTTTCAGACATTTCCTGCGCAGGGAGTAGGGTGTAGGGAGTAGTCATTTCAATGTATATGAACTTCATTCTCCCTGATTAGTAGTAGCGTTTCTTAAATAGACCGTTAATGGACAGTTTAGAAGACAACGAGTGATTTATTTATCACCACAAAAGTGGGTGATATGGGGGGTCGGAACAATGTTTGTCCCGTGGGATTCCGATGAGTTGTTCATATTAGCGAAGGCGAGGAAACACATTTCACAAAACAGTATTTCTTTCTGTTGTAGGATCCGACATATTAGCCACAGATTTCGTGCTTTAATTTTCTTTTTGCAAATCATCACCTGCGTTTTCTGCCGCTGAAATATTCAGACATTATGTGGATAGTTCTGAATATGTGATTGAGCAGTGATGATACAAACCAGTACTACCATTCAGGGAGAATGAAGCGACAAGTCCGTCTACACTGAAATGCCTTCCGGTTACACTGAAATGCCTTCCTTTTACACTGAAATGCCTTCCGGTTACACTGAAATGCCTTCCGGTTACACTGAGAATCTCATAGGTGAATGTGCGAGAAGAGTTTGTATGTGTGTGCGCGGAAAGTATGTATGTGTGTGCGCGGAAAGTATGTATGTGTGTGCGTGAAAAGTATGTATGTGTGTGCGCGGAAAGTATGTATGTGTGTGCGCGGAAAGTATGTATGTATGTGCGCGGAAAGTATGTATGTGTGTGCGCGCGCATTTCATATGTAGTTGTTTGAGCAGTTAGTAGTATATATGTATGTGTGAGTGTTTCATATATGTGTATGCAAGTGTTTCATATGTGTGTGCATGAATAAAGTTTGATTTAAGCCCTATACGGCGCCTCATACCTTGGAAAGGATAGCCTCTATCATTTTCAAATAGAAGCGATTTGGAACAACCAATAGTGTTCCCAGATTTGGCCACCCAGCCAAATTGAGTAGTTAGGGATAAAAGGCCTTTGTCAGAAAGGTAGCTAAGAACCCATGGGTCACTACAAATGAGATCCAGTGACCCTTGTGGAGATGGGAGAGGCCTCGATGTTAGACAGAAGTTCTCAGTAAAAGCATGTGACAGCCATCTAGGGGTCTACCAAAAATCCCCTCAAAGACTCTCAGATCATGTGAAACAAAATCAGCTTGTCTGATTCCACAAACATTTAATTATTATGAATTAGGAAATTAGGCATTGTGCAAAACCTAATTAAAATCATCCCTACAGTCAAACATCTCTACAGTGGTCACAGCATCATGCTGTGAAGTTATTTTTTTCTGCAACTGAGACTGGGAGGTTAGAATCAGAGGGGGAGAAAGATGCTAAAAAATAAAGATCTATCCTGAGTAAAAATCTTCTCCAGAGTGCTCATGGTCTCAGACAGGGCAACATTTTACATTTCTACAAGACAGCAATCCGAAGCATGCCACCATAACAATCCAAGAGACAGGTGTGCCAAGCTTGTAGAATGATCCACAAGCAGATTGAAGGCTGTCATTGCTGCCAAAGGTGCTTTAGCCAAGTACTAAGTGATGGGTCTGAATATTTATTTTAATGATATTTTTTTTAAAGGAATTAACAAAACACTCAAACATTTTTATTAGTTTGTCATTGTGGTGTATTGTGCATAAAATGATGAGGGGGAAAAGGATCAATGTCTTTTAGGGTGATGGTGAAACAAAAAAAAATATTTTCCTAATATTAAAATATAAATGTAGTTTCTTCAGCTATGTGGAAAGTGTTAAACCAAACGTTAATCATTAATCACCATTATCTCAATCATCTCAATGACTATTTAGAATGCAATAATGTATTTCACAACCAACTGACTTAGGAAGGTGAACTAAAATAAATCTGTTAACATGTCTGAATAACAGTACCTCAGTAACATTCACCTCAGATCTAATTATCTTCTGCTTAAAACTATCAACAGGGAAACTACACAGCTATTAAAATTAGGCCAAAGTAAGGAACATAAATCAAGTCTCAGGTAAAGGGACATTCTTTTACTGATCTACCATTTTCTTTACACCTTCACTCTTTACATACAGTATGTGGACTATGGTAGTATGGCGAATATTTCTATTAATATAATTATTGATTCCTGTATGTTATCTAAGGAAGTAATTACAGAAACACCTACAGTACTACACACAGTAGATGATTTACATAAACAGATGAATACAAATTAAAAAGATTACATAAAATAGAAGGTATGGTTAATGTTATGGTTAAATATATAAATATAAGTTTTATGTGTAGAGGGTTGTAAGGAGTCTCTAGTGTCTAGTGTCTGGAAAGAAGGACAATGCCATTTCAGAGTAAATTACAGATTTTGTACTTTATGAAAAACATAAAGATTTCACAGCATTTATTGTAACAACAAATACAAAGTATGATGCATTTTATTAATTAATACAAATTGTAATTATTATCAAATTGCTCTGGTACATGAATAAAACAATTTGGGACATGTTTTAAAAATGAAAATTAACCTTCGGGTTGGAAGAATGAATTCCATTCATTTTGGGCATTATCATATCACCCTGTTATATAACTGTAATGTTACAGCATGCAAGTGAAACCCGTGTCTGAATTTATGATATATGAACATTTATGAACAATTTAAATTGTACAACTATGCACTAGAAGATTAGATACACCTTTATTTGTCCCACAGTGGGGAAATTTCTTAATTTATCTCATTATACAGCTAAGTAGTTGAGGGTTAAGGGCCTTGCCAAAAGTTAAGGACCCAAAAGTGATAACTTGGTGGTCATGGGATTTAAACCTGGGACCTTCCAAATCGTAGTCCAATGGCTTAACCTTTGATCTATCCCTGAAACACTGGAATAAGGGGCAATTTTAATTCACAGATTCTAACATAATTTTTAAAAACATTACTTTAAGTGCTTAACTAGATGCCCTGTGGAACTTTCTGGAAACTTTTTTTATCTTCTATGTATTGTTTTAAAAAAAAAAAAAAAGAAAAGAAAAAAATCAATGTTACACAGGGTGATTTTTAGACTTTATCCATAGGCAAAATTGTATAAAAAATATATAATTTACAGCAAATGTTCAAACTAACATCCTCTGACTTTGCTTCTATTGCGCTGTACTGTATATGCTACAAAAGCATTGAATATTTCTTAATTTTTGCTCGAAAAGTATTAACTTTTACAGTATTATAGGCTGATCATACAGTAACTACAATATATTGTTATAATATTGTAAAAAATATATCTATCTTTGATTTTGATATGGTTCGAAGGGACTGCAAGCAGCAGCTGATTATTTGATGTCAATTAAACATGAGCAGTGCATTAAAAAAACTAATACAGTAATAATGCACCACCACATTTATTTAACTTTTTTACCCCACAGGTGACTAAACTTAAAAGCCAGCTGTACAGTTTAGAGAGACTGCTTTCCAACTATGACTGCAGGAGACCAGGCATGAGGCAACTAATCTATGTGCGTCCAAATCACATACGACAGCGTCACAAGCTCGACAATCACTTGCATGAGCATCAAGGGGAGGATTACTTACCCAATGCACTGGAGGATTTTCTAGCCATCCAAGGTAAAATAAATTAAAAGCCATAAAAGGTAAAATGGTGAAATTGCCTACTTTTTCACTCACCCGAAAAATGTGTGCTGGTGTATCTAGGAGCGTTTTTAATTATTAGGCAATTAGACTTGTGCTGTTATCTCACAGGGTTTGTGAGCTGTAAAGATGAAAGGTAGATTAATTAATGAAAGATTAATTAAAGGAAGATTACAACTTTAATGTCACTGTCTCAAGGGTTTGCTCATTGGGGAAAAAGTCCCTGTGAAAGTTCAGCTTCAACTGGCTCAGTAAAGCAATAGTAATTATGTTTTTTTTTTTTGTACAGAGGCACGAGATGCTTTCATCAGCCAGCTCACACAGCTGGAAACATCTGCACAAGCCCTACAGCTGCAGCTGCATTACTTTGCCAATATAATTAACTGCAACCTCCTAAAGGAAAAAGGAAGTGCTGGCCGTGAGCAAAGCAATATGACGTTGAAGTCAATAAATAAGTGCCGAGCTCTTGTGGACACATTTGCTGCTGTCACCCAATCGCACTCACAGCTTCAGAAGATGACCTTAGACCTTAACAGTCTAGTAAGTGTTCACAATGTGTGAAGCATACATATTACATTCTGTTACATTCATGGGGTGTTCCAGTGCCTTTAATATAATAAATATAAATTTGAGTAATTTAAAACAAAAGACATCACAGTAAAGTAGGTGAAGGTAAAATTAGATGATAAAAGAATAAAATGACAAAAGGAGTATAGGTTGTGTGAGTGTAGGAAACATACGTTGTGTTTATGTGTGTGTCATATTATACACTTGATAAACCTAATATGAATTATACAAGTCAAGTATCTTATAGTAGTAGTCAGAAAATTTATCATGAACATGAATTTCATTTGACTTACAATGAATTCTAGAAATGATTTAAAAATTTAAAATGTGAAGGTTATTTTAATTAATTTATTTATTTATTTTGTCCATTTGGCCAGCTGCAAATCTTAGTTGAGCTTAAAGGACTTGATTTTTTTAGCAGCGGCCTCTTTTTTGTTGGCTTCCTACAGTAATAATTAATGCCAATGTGAAATTCTGGGTGACCGTTTCAGTTTTTTCAAAACCTTGACAAAGTGAGTGCTGTTAAATAAACCATTTTTTATGTTGGCAAAAAAGCCAGCTGTAGTCAATCATGATCACTAACAGTAATTTTAATGGCCTTCTGTCTGGCAAATGAAAATACATTTTTGGACATTGAGCATCACAGAATTAATGGGTACAAGGCCAAAGAGTTAAAGATTAGCTGGAAAAAGTCTTATCCAGTCCTGAACTTTTGAATTTTTGTACATCTGTGCTAAGACAGGCTAAGATTCTTGTTCTTGAATCTAATATAGATAATCTTCCCTTTTTTGACCATTGGCAACAGGAACACTAATGTTTAATAACCATTGTAATTTGGTGGCGAAAATGTTACCTATATGAACTCTATCCTACCATTAAGACAATTAGACAATTTTGTTTTGGAAAGTTTTACATTATGGCATGTGGAAGATGCCCTTATCCAAAAGAATTGACATTTTATCTTATTTTACAGCTGAGCAGTTGAGGGTTAAGGGCCTTGCTCAACAATCAAACAGTGGCAACTTAGTGGTTCTGGTATTCGACCCTGGGACCTTCCACCCAGTAACCAAACACCTTAACCACTAAGACACCTGCCTTAAAGTTAGAAATTACTTTAATAAAATGATGTTGAGATAATGTTAAATGACTGACCCAAACAACATGTTTTACATAAAATCTCAAAGCAACAAACTTTTATTTGGAGCATTTTTGCCGATTAAGATCCATCCACACAGTGTTCCTTAAGTTTCTAACAGGGTTTAGAATAACATTCTGAGACTAAGGTGGACACAACATGTTTCCTACACACAGCATGTGCCATTAATACTTATAAATGTGCATCCTAGCTTCCAAATTACTGTACTGTAACATGATTGTGATTTTTGCTGTCTTGTATTCAAATTCAAATTCTAATTTTATTTGTCACATACACAGTCATACACAGTACGATATGCAGTGAAATGCTTAGACAACTGCTCGTGACCTTAAAATAAAAGACTATGAATAGGAAATAAATATGAAAAATAAAATAGAAGGTAAATTTAACTAAGAAAGAATAAAATCAAATTAAAAATTAAAATAAATACACCGCCTGCTGTAGATCGAGTGCAGGTCAGGGAGCTCGGTGCGGATGGTGCGCTCTGCTGATCGCACCTCGTCTGTCCTGCATAGTGCTGTTCCCGAACCAGGTTGTGATGTTTCCCGTCAGGATGCTCTCTATGGTGCAGGAGTAAAAGTTCCTAAGCACCTTGTTGGGCAGTCTGAAGTCTCTTAGGCGTCTGAGGAGGTAGAGACGCTGCCGGGCCTTTTTAGCTACGGTGTTAATGTGACAGGACCATGACAGGTCCTGCGTGATGTGAACACAGAGGTATTTAAAGCTGTCCACTCTCTCCACTGGGCTCTCGTTGATGATGGGGGTCTGGTAGGTTCTCTCCTGCTTAGTGCTGAAGTCCACTATCAACTCCGTTGTCTTACTGACGTTTAGAAGAAGGTTGTTCCTCTGGCACCAGTTCTCCAAATTCCTAATTTCCTTCAGGTAGGCCGTCTCGTTGTTATCAGAGATCAGGCCCACCACGACGGTGTCATCAGCAAACTTAATGATGGTGGTGGAGCTGGTAGTGGCCACACAGTCATATGTGTACAAAGAGTACAGTAGGGGGCTCAGAACACAACCCTGGGGGGCTCCAGTGCTGAGTGTCAGGGGGCGCTAGAGGGCGTGATGGATCCAAGCGCAGAATTAGGCCGGTGATTCCGAGTGACAAGTGATATGTTCGTGATAGTGCTTGTGTGGGACTGAGCCAGCCGAGTGGATTAAAGAGTAGGTGCGGGTTAAGCTCCGTGCTGTGGTGTGAGCAGAGAGTCTCACTGGAATGCGGAAGCGCTCTGTGTGCGTCGTGGGCCTGGGAGGAATGCTGAAGCGCAGCGAGTCGGCGAGAGCGCCTTGTGTGTCATAAGCAGGAATGCGGAAGTGCAAAGAGCCGGTGAGGAAGCTTTGTGTGCAGCGCGACTCGCGCAGTGTTGCAGAGACGTGGAGAGCCGGTGAGAGAATGGAGATGTCACACTAGTTGGTGACGGATTGCGCGAAGCTTATTCGTCGCCGAAGGCAAGCGAGGTTCAGAGCCAAAGAGATGAGAGAAAGTCTGTGATCCGAATTCGTAGTCGTTGTGGAAAATCCAAAGGTCGATAACAAAATTCTGTGAGCGTGGAACCCAAACATGAAACAAGCACGAGGCGAAGACGGTAACAGGTAGTCAGGTAGACATGGAATTAACGCTGAAGAATCGGGCTATCAAAAGGCACACAATAATCTGGCGACATGGTGGTGTCGTGGCGGGGCTTAAATAGGTATGATGGGTGATGACTGATAGTGAACAGGTGTGTGGAGAGCGGAGAGTGAGGTGGTAAGAGTGAGGTGGTTGGAAGAATGGAAAGGGAGTTCTCAGGTGATCATGATGGGGCTGTGGCTTGACGTGTCGTGACAGTACCCTCCCCCCTATGAACGCCTCGAGGCATTCTTGCGGGTGCCTCGGGGTGTAGTCTGTGAAAATCGGTGGTTAGAGAACGATCTAGAATGAATCTAGCGGGTACCCAGTTTCTTTCCTCGGGGCCGTAACCCTCCCAGTCTACCAAGTACTGGAGGCCACGTCCGCAGTGGCGAGACTTGAGGAGCCTGCGGACCATGAAGGCTTCGACCCCATCAATTAGTCAGGTGGTGGGGGAGGCGAATCTGGGAGACATGGAAGGTGGGGTTAATTCGACGCATGGAGAGGGGTAGAGAGAGTCGGACAGAGCATGGGTTAATGATGTGGTTGATTGTGAAGGGACCGACAAAACTTGGAGAGAGCTTTCTTGAAGTGGTCTTAAGGGAAAGATCTCGTGTGGACAGCATGACCCTTTGACCGATGCGATACCGGGGTGCTGACGAACTGTGACGGTTAGCCTGATGCTGGAACATGCCTACAGTGCGTAGCAGCTGATTGCGGGCACGTTGCCATGTCTTTTTGCAGCGACGGGCGAATGTTAGGGCTGATGGGACAGCCACCTCCTCTTCTTGGGCAAAGAGGGGTGGTTGATAACCCAGACAGAAAGGGGTCATGCCAGTGGGGGAAGTAGGGAGTGTGTTGTGGGCATACTCCACCCAGGGGAGAAAGCGGCTTCAGGAGGATAGGTCCCGGAAGGGCATGCACCTTAGCGATTTCTCTAGGTTCTGGTTCATCCGTTCTGTTTGGCCATTAGTTTGGGGGTGAAAACCGGACGAGAGACTGGGGGTGGCACCAATGAGGTTGGAAAAAGCCTTTCAGAACTGGGCGGAGAACTGGGGACCCCTGTCAGAGACAATATCGATAGGGAGTCCGTGGAGTCAAAAAACATGTTTAAATAGGAGTTCAGCCATTTCTTTGGCGGACGGAAGCTTGGGTAGTGGAATAAAATGAGCTGCCTTAGGTGAAGTTTGTTATCCTCCGAAGCTCTCTGTGACAGGACAGCCCCTACTCCTGTCTCGGGTGCGTCTACCTCAACGACAAACTGGAGGGAAGGGTCTGGAAAAATGAGACCTGGGGCCGTGGTGAAGCGCCGCTTAAGTTCCTTGAAGGCCTTATCAGCCAGTGAGTTCCATCGGAATGGAGTCTTTGATGAGGTGAGTGCAGTAAGTGGGGTCGCCACCATGCTATAACTTCAAATGAAGCGACGATAGAAGTTAGCGAACCCCAAGAACCGTTAAAGTTCGCGTCTTAAGGATGGTGATGGCCACTCAGGGAGCCGCCTTGACTTTGGTGGGGTCCATCTGGATGCCTGCCAGGGAGATGGAGTAACCCAGAAAGGAGGTGGAGGTACAATGGAACTCACATTTCTCTGCTTTGACGTACAGTTTATTTTCTAACAGCCGTTGCAGGACCTGGCGTACGTGACATTTGTGTTCCTTTGTAGAGCGTGAAAATATTAGGATATCATCTAGATACGCGAAGACAAAGACGTTGAGGAAATCTCTAAGAATGTCATTAATGAGGGCCTGGAACACAGCTGGTGCATTGGTCAAACCAAATGGAACAACGAGATATTCGTAATGGCCCGTGGGTGTGTTGAAAGCAGTCTTCCACTCATCGCCTTCCCGTATCCTGACAAGGTAATAGGCATTTCGTAAATCTAGTTTGGTGAAGACACGCCGGATGACATCAGTGGGAGAGTGTAGCGATTCTTTATCATGATCTCATTTAAACCTCTATAATCGATACAAGGCCTGAGGGACTTGTCCTTCTTTTCAACGAAGAAGAATCCCGCCCTCACCGGTGAGGATGATGGGCGAATAATCCCTACTGTAAGCGATTCATCAATGTACTGTTCCATGGCCTCTCTCTCTGGCCGAGAAAGGGAATAGAGTCGCCCCTTGGGTGGGGTGGTGCCGGGAAGGAGGTCAATCGCGCAGTCGTAGGGGCGGTGAGGTGGTAAGAATACGGTCCGTGATTTGCTAAACACTTGTCGCAGGTCATGGTATTCAGGCGGAACCTTGGTTAAATCGGGGATCTCCTCTCGTGGCGTAGGCGTGGTCCGGCCCGTGAGAGCGGAGTGTAAACATTAGGAGAGACAGGTGGGGCTCCAATCAAGGATGCTCCTTTTTATCCAATCAATGTGGGGGTTATGTAATTTTAGCCAAGGGAGCCCCACCAAAATGGGTGCATGAGCGTTCTGAATGATTAGAAATGTAATAGTTACAATGTGATTGCCTGAGAACTGTAGGGTAATGGGGGTGGTGCGATGAGTAATGGGAGTTAGCCTGCTACCATCAAGGGCCTGAACAGTAAAAGGTTGGTGTAGGGGTGTAAGTGGAATCTGAAACTCTGAGACAATAGAGGAGGAAATTAAGTTCTGGTCCGCCCCAGAGTCCACTAGAGCAAAAGTGGCATAGAATCGGTCACCATGGGTCAAGGTCACTGAAAAACATGATCGCTGGTCCGGGGACGAACCGGAAGCTGGCCCCTTCTGTATCCCCAGAATTACGGGGGGGCCTGACCCTTTAGTGGGCAGGATCGTACGGTGTGACCGGTCTGGCCGCAACAGAAGCAGGCACCATCGTCTCGGCGGCGCTGATGTTCCTTGGGTAAGATTCGTGTGCGGCCTATCTGCATGGGTTCGGGGGGTGCCTCGGGGGTGACTAAGGCTGGTGCAGGGGTGCATGTTGGAGACAGGGCTGCCGTTCAGATCGGCAAACCCGCTTGCAGGCATCAATACGTGTTGCTAGGTCAAGTCCCTGCAGATCCGAGGGGAGTTCACGAGCTGCGAGCTCGTCTTTAACTTAGTCTGAAAGCCCATGGAGGAAGCAGTCGAAAAGAGCTTTTTCGTCCCAGTCACAAGAGGGAGCCAAAGTCTTGATGCCAAATGGCATAGTCAGAGACAGAACATGCTCCCTGGCGTAACTGAAGTATTTGGTTCGCTGCATAATGTCCTGTGAAGGAACGATCAAAAACCCTCCTCATTTCCTCATTAAAAGTTTTATAAGTAAACCACTTTCTCGCCTTTCCAGAGAGAAGGGTGATGATGTACAGTAGGCGACCTTAGGGCGCTCTGTGGGAAATGATGTGGCCTGCAGTTCCAGAACGAGAGAGCATTGGGATAAAAAAGAGCGACATGTGGCTGGATTTTCGTCATAGGTAGGCGGAGCAGGGAGGCGTGGCGTGGCAAACCGGTGATTCCGAGTGACAAGTGATATGTTCGTGATAGTGCTTGTGTGGGGCAGACTGAGCCGGCCGAGTGGATTAAAGAATAGGCGCGGGTTAAGCTCCATGCTGTGGAGAATTGGGCTATAAAAAGGCACACAATAATCTGGCGACATGATGGTGTCATGGCGGGGCTTAAATACAGGTGTGTGGAGAGCGGAGAGTGAGGCAGTAAGAGATAAGAGGTGGTTGGAAGCATGGAATGGGAGATTCTCAGGTGATCATGATGGGGCTGTGGCTTGACGTGTCGTGACACTGAGAGTGATGGAGGCTGAGACATGTTCGCCCATCTTTACTGCCTGTAGTCTGCCAGTTAGGAAATTAGAGATCCACTGGCTCAGAGATGAGTTGAGTCCTAGGCGCTTCAGCCTGGTGGTGAGTGTGAAGGGAATTATAGTATTAAATGTTGAGCTGTAGTCGATGAAGAGCATTTTAACTTAATTCCCCCTTCTAGTGTCCAGGTGAGTGAGTGATGTGTGGAGGAGATGAGAGATGGCATCATCAATAGAACGATTTGGACGGTAAGCGAACTGTAGTGGGTCCAGTTTGTCAGGTAGTGAACACACTGGACAATTTACAACAGCATGTTCCTTAATGGTCCAGTGGTTAGCATGCAGCATTCCCACCAAAGGCTCTGGATTTGGAGACCTGCTTAGGCCATTAGTTTGGTTTTAAATTTGTTTTCTCAACAATTTTTTAGGGACATTGTTTATGTCCCAATGTCATGTTGACAACATTATTCCAACATTGTTTCATTCAAGTACTTATAACCTTTAAATACAATCAAGTACTATTATTGTCCCAACATACAAAAATTGCCAAATTGTATCATAATGTGCAGTCACTGACAGTGTTGACAATTTAAATTAATATTTGTTTCTAATATTTTATAATAATTAATATTTGTAACATTGTCATGTTCCTGTCATGTAGTTTAAATGTGAAGCGTAATATCCATGTTAATTTCCCTTTTCTTGTTTCAGGTAATTCCATTCATTATCCCAAAAGGACCAACTGAATGGAATGCCCTTGTGAATGAATCAGAAGCTTTGGTTAGCAGGTAGGTTGGGAAATTAAACTGCAATGAAAATGCAGTCATGTCAGCTCATTAGTGTCTACCATTCATTTAAGTGACTAATGAAGAAAACGGAATGTGTGCCTTGGAGTAATGAAGCAGATAAGGGCTCTTAAAACTGCTGGCTTCACAAAGGGCCTCGAAATGCTAAAAATAAGAAATGAGATTCTTTTGACTATTCCTGGTTTTCAGACAGCAATTTGAATTAAATGACCTAAGATCAACTTTAATAAAAGGCTCCAGACTGATTAGGGTGACATGTTCTTAGCTGATTAAATTACACCAATGTTAGAAGTGTCTAATAAAATATGATTCTGAAGAGTTGCCTAAAGGACAGTACTGATAATATTATATGTTTAATTTGTTAAGCAGGGCAGTACAATGTGTAGCATTGCTGCCTCATACCTCCTGGTTCTTTAGTTTTACATTTAATTCTTATGTTCAATAGCCCCCCTGTGAACCTGTTCAAAAGCATGCTGATAGGGTGAATGTACATGCCAGTGCAGTTAAACCTTGGATTGCAAGCATAATTTGTTCCGGAGGCATGCTTATACATCATATATCAAAGCAAATTTCCCAACAAGAAATAATGGAAACTCAGATGATTCATTCCACAACTCAAAATATTTATATAAAAATTGTTAATACAAAATATTAAGGAAAAATAAATAAAGCCGTCTCCTGCACTGCTACAGCCTTTTTAAAAAAATCTTCACAAGGGCGGTTATTGAAATACAGTTAATAGAGAACAGTCACTACACTTGGAAAAAAAAACTTTTTAAATGCTTTACGGGCACATGTGACTATATGGGTGACGCATGCACACTCAGAGCATGGGAGACGATTAATTCAATTCAATTCAATTTTATTTGTATAGCGCATTTAGCAATTTTCATTGCCGCAAAGCAGCTTTACACAATCAAAAGAATTATTTAAGTTTGTATGAAATGTGAATTTGTATGAATCACAATGGTCAGTTTGTCCCTGGTGACCAAGCCAAAGGCGACAGTGGCAAGGAAAAACTCCCTGAGATGGTAATAGGAAGAAACCTTGAGAGGAACCAGACTCAACAGGGAACCCATCCTCATTTGGGTGAAACAGAAAGCAGTAAATGATCTGTATTTATACAGTGATTACCCACAATCCCACAGCGCGAGAGAGAGGAGAACCTTTAGCTTAGTTGTGATCACGTGACATTTGGCAGACAACAGACATACTACAGTACTGGAATATCAAGACCTCACTAATTTAACAAGTTAAACTTTATTTTAAAAATTCCTTGTAAAATGCTTGCAGACCAAGTTACTTGCAATCCAAGGTATCACTGTTTTTAAACTCGCCCCAAGGTGTCAATGAGAAAATAGAATGCTATGCAACACACAGTATGCTTTTGGCAGAACATTGAAATTCACTTTTAGTAAATAAAAAACAAGCATAAATGCATGTCTGCAATCTAGGCATGACATATGCAGAGGTGTTAGTAAAATACTAACTTACTGATATTTAGTTAACAAATGCAATACATTTTTATATATTAATGAGCTATTTAAAAATGAGCACTTAAAATAATTGGAATATAAGCATTTTCAGGAAATACCTAATCTTGAGAGTTTTTTTTTTTTTCAGTCAAAACAAAATGGCTGCTCAGATTGAAGGGCTAGCAGGAGAGGCTTTAAAAGTTTCTAACAAAACCTATTTGATATTGCTGGACCTACTAGAGGACAACTCAACAGAGCATCATATACAAGAGCTTACTGAGCGGTGAGTATGATGCGTGTAAATTATAAACATGCTAAAATAGTGATTGTGGAAATATATTTTTATTGACACTTAATACTTAAGAATATGATAATATTTTACATAATTTTTTACATTTTATTAAAAAGAATTTCCAAGAATTATTTGGAATAAATTGAACTGACATTTTTTTTTACCATACCTTTAGCTTCAGTCAGTGAAAGCTTAAACACACACAATACATGCTCCTAACACCTCACGCAGGACTTGATGGTGGCTGTTTGAAGACATGCAAATGAAAAAAAATGTTTTATCAACATCTATGGTGTATTTAATGTCTAAAATACATTGTCTATTTTGCTTTTTAAATTTTTCTTACTGAACATTCGATTTAGAGCAAAATCAGGCCAGTGTTTATGCAACGAGGTTTATCAAGTGTGTGTGCACAAATTAGTACCCATGATTGGCAGGTATTAAATGCATTGAATAAACATCACTTTAAGCAAGAATATTTCCAGGAAATTTTACCTTATTATTACTGTAGTTAGTCTGGTTTCGTGTTTGATACACTTTATAGAGATCTCGCCCCTGATGTCAGCAGTATTTAGATTGAGCCTGTGGAAAAGGTTCTGCTTAAAATAAAAGAATTTAAGCAGTTTAAGTGGTATATTAGTGGGTCATTATGATGTTTTTGGTGTTTTCTTTTTTTTTTTTTTACTAAGTAAATATCATATTGATTTAGTGTGTGTGCGTGTGTGTATGTGTGTGTGTGTGTGTGTGTGTGAACATGCTTGCATCAGACTGTCAGAGATGCAGCAGCTGAAGGAGAATCTTACACGACAGGCAAATGAGACCCATGCCACCTACCTGTCAGTGGAGAAGCAGAACAAAGAAGCAGAGGCCATTTTACAAAATGTTACCGACACTCTCCCCAAGCAGCACAAGGACATAAATAACAACCCCGTGAACGCAACCTTTGCAGAGCAGCTCAATGAAGCAGATAATACATTAACACAGGATGCACAGCTGATCCAGGTTTAATCACATATCACTTTGGAAGGACAAAATACACAACACGTTAATTAATCACCCTAACAGACCTTCAGAATCATGAGCTGCACACGCATGCAATATTAATAAGAGTCCTTTAACTGAAGCAGCTGTAGAAAACTAAATCATTAAAGGCTTATACCAATATAGTTTTTGTAGAAGGCAATGAAAAGTTAAATTATTTTACAGTGCTATAAAAACTGTTTTTACTGGAAAGAGGAAAATCAGAAATTGTGTACATCAGCCATCAGAACCAGCTGTTTTTTTAACTATGATAAAACAACCACTTTGGTTTCAGAGCCTAGACCTGGCTAACAGGACGACAGAGTTGGATTTGCTGATCCAGTCCAAGGAACAGTTGCTAAATAAGACCAGGCAGGAGTTAGAACCAAGACTAGCAAATGCACTTAATGATCTAAACACCACTGAAGAGTTCCACCAGGTGAGTTTAGAAAAGTACCTTGAAATTTAAATGTCCTTTTGACAAATAACACATACTGGGTTACAGTCAAAAGTTAACAAATACACAGTTCACATGGGCCTGTATGCTTCAAACACTGACAAGCCTATATTATTATGGTCTTCTACGCAAGAGGTTCTCAGCCATGGTCCTAAAGGACCCCCTTCCCTACACGTTTTAGTGGTGCCCCTGCATCACTGTACTTCAATTCAGAAAAGGCTGCGAAAGTTCACTGATTATTTAAATCAGGTCTGCTGGGAGCTGATAAAATACTAAAATGTGCAGGGGTTGAGAATTGCTGATCTATGCTATTACTTTTTATAAATATAGAATAAAGAAATAAACATTTAATGTATTAAATGTTTTAATAGGTAAAATTATATTCCTTTTAATCACTAATTGTATATATTTATCTATAATTCATCATAATAGTTATGATGCATACATACTATAACATTACATAAAGTATGAACAGCCTAGGAAATTGCCATTAAATTCCAGTTGTTAGGACTGTCTGGAATTTTTTTTCTAGTGCATTGTTTAATTCTATAGAGAATGACATGTAGATTGCAAATAACTGCAAAAATCGCTATTTATGATGGATATATATCAGTAATGTCGGCATGGTGGCTCAGTGGTAAGCACTGTCGCCTTGCACCTCCAGAGTCGGGGTTCGATCCCATCTTGGGGGTGCTTGGTGGGTTTTCTACTGGTACTCCTGTTTTCTCCCACAGTTGACTTGCAGATTATGTCAATTGAAGTTCTTAAATTGCCTATAGTATGTGAATGTGAATTTTGACCAGAGTTTAAAATATATACAGGTCCTTCTCAAAAAATTAGCATATTATGATAAAGTTCATTATTTTCTGTAATGTACTGATAAACATTAGACTTTCACATATTTTAGATTCATTACACACAACTGAAGTAGTTCAAGCCTTTTATTGTTTTAATATTGATGATTTTGGGATACAGCTCATGAAAACCCAAAATTCCTATCTTAAAAAATTAGCATATTTCAGCAGCAAAACGGAGCTCATGGTGGTGGCACAAGCACCACTGCTTAGGAAGGTTGCGGACCTCCACCTGGATGTGGATGGCTGTTCCATCACTCCATCCCCTGAAGTCTGCAATCTGGGCATCATCCTGGATCCTACCCTATCATTTTAGTCCCACGTCAAAGGAATTACCAAATCTGCCTTCTATCACCTAAGGAATATCTCCAGACTCAGGCCCTCACTCTCTGTTTCACTAACAGAGACCCTCATCCACTCTTTCATCTCCTCCCGTCTGGACTATTGCAATGCCATCTTGTCAGGTCTGCCAAACAAAGCCCTGGATAGACTGCAATACGTCCAGAATGCTGCTGCAAGGGTTCTAACAGGCACTAGGCCCTGGCACCACGTCACTCCCATTCTCAAACAGCTTTACTGGCTCCCCATCAAATCCTGCATTAGTTACAAAGTCCTCCTCCTCACCTACAAATCTCTCCATGGACTGGCTCCCCACTACCATACTGACCTCCTCCACCCCTCCACCCCTCTGAGGTCCCTGCGGTCCTCTTCCAAGGGCCAGCTGATCGTCCCCCGCAGCAGACTCAAGACCTTTGGGGACAGAGCCTTTAATGTAGCTGACCCCACTCTCTGGAACAAGCTACCCCCTCATGTCCAATGTGCCCCTTCACTACCCCTGTTTAAAAAGTACCTCAAAACACATCTCTTCACAGAAGCCTTTGGCCTCTAGTCCCACCCCCCCTTACATGCTTCCATTACACACGCCTTATACTGTAAAGCGACCTTGGGTATTTTGAAAGGCGCTATATAAAACTGAGATATTATTATTATTATTATTATTCAATGCGGCGTGGCATGGAGGCAATCAGCCTGTGGCACTGCTGAGGTGTTATGGAGGCCCAGGATGCTTCGATAGCAGCCTTAAGCTCATCCAGAGTGTTGGGTCTTGCGTCTCTCAACTTTCTCTTCACAATATCCCACAGATTCTCTATGGGGTTCAGGTCAGGAGAGTTGGCAGGCCAATTGAGCACAATAATACCATGGTCAGTAAACCATTTACCAGTGGTTTTGGCACTGTAAGCAGGAGCCAGGTCGTGCTGAAAAATGAAATCTTCATCTCCATAAAACTTTTCATCAGATGGAAGCATGAAGTGCTCCAAAATCTCTTAATAGCTAGCTGCATTGACCCTGCCCTTGATAAAACACAGTGGACCAACACCAGCAGCTGACATGGCACCCCAGACCATCACTGACTGTGGGTACTTGACACTGGACTTCAGGCATTTTGGAATTTCCCTCTCCCCAGTCTTCCTCCAGACTCTGGCACCTTGATTTCCGAATGACATGCAAAATTTGCTTACATCCGAAAAAAGTACTTTGGACCACTGAGCAACAGTCCAGTGCTGCTTCTCTGTAGCCCAGGTCAGCTGTTCTGCCGCTGTTTCTGGTTCAAAAGTGGCTTGACCTGGGGAATGCGGCACCTGTAGCCCATCTCCTGCACATGCCTGTACACGGTGGCTCTGGATGTTTCTACTCCAGACTCAGTCCACTGCTTCCACAGGTCCCCCAAGGTCTGGAATCGGTCCTTCTCCACAATCTTCCTCAGGGTCCGGTCACCTCTTCTCGTTGTGCAGCGTTTTCTGCCACACTTTTTCCTTCCCACAGACTTCCCACTGAGGTGCCTTGATACAGCACTCTGGGAACAGCCTATTCGTTCAGAAATTTCTTTCTGTGTCTTACCCTCTTGCTTGAGGGTGTCAATGATGGCCTTCTGGACAGCAGTCAGGTCGGCAGTCTTACCCATGATTGCGGTTTTGAGTAATGAACCAGGCTGGGAGTTTTTAAAAGCCTCAGGAATCTTTTGCAGGTGTTTAGTGTTAATTCGTTGATTCAGATGATTCGGTTAATAGATCGTTTAGAGAACCTTTTCATTATATGCTCATTTTTTTTTAGATTTTTGGGTTTTCATGAGCTGTATGCCAAAATCATCAATATTAAAACAATAAAAGGCTTGAACTACTTCAGTTGTGTGTAATGAATATATATATATATATATATATATATGTATACTGTACATACTGTATATCCATCCAACTATCTAAACCATCCAACTAACTAAATGTTTATTTAAAAACATTAAATATTAACTAATTTATTTCTTTATTCTATACTTATTAAATGTATTAGCATATAGCAGACAAACTGTTGTTGTCTATTTTTATCTGTATGCTAAATGCTGAAATATTTTAGATTGGTTGCTCACTTGTAGCATATCTTACGGTAGGACTTAAATTAACAATTAAATTGAATACCATATTATCTAATATTATAAAACACTATACAAAATTACAATACAAATACAAAAGGAACTGATTCATCTTACAAAACACACAGTGTCTAACAGCTCTATGCTTTATATAGTAGTTTATATAAGTTTCTCATGACAAGTTTGTCACTGCTGTGCTTAGTTGCTAACATTTTGTCTTTCCGTCATGTCATCTGTCTCTGTAAAGCTGACAGATCTTGCCCTGGGGCTCAAAGAGGCAGCCCTCACTTCAGTGGTGGAAGGAAAGAAGATAGAATCGGAGGCATCCTCTCTTCATAAACATATAGAGGGTAAAACTTGTAACCATACAGTCCCCACACAATTCACATTTAATTTCTTTGTTATTCCATCACAACACTCCGCACTGTTATTTCTAGCATAATGTCCAACAGTTTCATTTTGTAAGCAGGGTTTCTGGAATGAAATGTAAAAAAAAAAGAAAGAAAGAAAGAATTGACAGTTATATACATTATCATAAGATTGAGTAAGATATTTTATAGAGTTAATAGAATAGAATAAAAGTTGCAGGGATATATTGGAGATAAAAACAGATTCATTCCCCCTCTGCAATAAGTTCAGTCGTCCACTCGCTGCTAAATATTCCACAGTCAACTGTTGGTGGTATTGTAACAAAGTGGAAGTGACAGGGAACAGCAACTCTCATGTAAAATCACAGAGCGGGGTCAATGGACACTGAGGCGCATAGTGCACAGATGTCACTAACCTTCTGCAGAGTCAATAGCTACTGATCTCCAAATTAGCTCAAGAACAGTGCATCGAGAGCTTCATGGAATAGAAGCAGCTGCATCCAAGCCTTAAATCACCAAGTGCAATGCAAAGCATCGGATGTAGTGGTGTAAAGCACGCCGCCACTGAACTCTAGAGCATGAATCACACTTTTCTGTCTTGCAATCCGATAGATGAGTTTGGTTTTGGCCTTTGTCAGGAGAACGGTACTTGTCTGCCTGCATTGTGCCAAGTGTAAAGTTAGGTGGAGATGAATTATGTTGTGGGGTTGTTTTTTAGGAGTTGGGCTCGGCCCCTTACTACCAGTAAAAGGAACTCTTAATGTTTCATCATACCAAGACATTTTGGACAATATCATGCTCCCAAATTTGTGGGAACAGCTTGGGGGATGATGGCCCCTTCCTGTTCCAACATCCTTTGTCCACCAGTGCACAAAGCTATTGATGTTTTTTATTTTTATCATATTCCTGTTGTTGTTAGTTGTTCTTGTTGCTACGAACCGTTGTGATGTTACCATGCTAATGCCGTTCTTGTTTTTCATCTTAGATTATGTATTCTTGTAAAGCACTTTATTAAAATTCACTCTCCACTTGGATCTGCTCTAACTCTTATGCGTGACAGCGTGTTGCAGCCCAGCATGAAGTGGAGTTACAGTTTCCACACTAAACTAATAACAGATGTTTTCATTTATCTTATATTACAGCTAACTTATTTTTTTAATTTTTTCCTTTAATAAAGAACAACATGTTGTACATTTTATCCATTTATAGTTCCATGAGAACATTCAGGAGAAACAGATTAGTTCACTCACTTGCTAACCAAGAAATCTTAAATCCTTCCATCCTAGCGTCTGCATTTTGGAAAAGTTACATCTTTACCTCTTCAGAAAAATGAGATTATATATAGATTATATTATATTGTAGATTTTAGTCTATTTTTAATTTTTGGAAGGCGTCTCCAGTGTCAGCACTTTATAGTAGTCATTATACATTAGGCCACATCACATCAACATATTTTTGCATGACATAGAAACCTTGATGATCTACCTTACATACTGTATAGAAAATGCTAACACACTTAATGTTAAATAGAATAAAAAAAAAGTTGTAATGTGTTTCATCTCTAAAACAGGCATAGAGAAGGAGTGGCCTGTTCTGCGCACTACAACACGCGAAGCTCTGAAGCGAGAAGGCATTGTGGAGAAGAAAATCCTGACGGAGCTGAACAAGAAGGTGAGGCATGCTGAGAGAGTGCTCAGACCTGCGCTGGGGAATGCAACGCAAGCAAGAGATAAAGCATTGCAGACTCAGAAGACGGCTAATTCTGTGGCCAAGGTAAGCTTGACATGGTATTTCATGCAAATGAGAAGTTTCCAAAATACTTATTTGCCCATATGCAAAGATCTTAGCGCTCTTAGTATTAGAGGGAGTGCTGGATGTGACTGATTAGACTAAAGCTAAATTAAGAAAATTAACCTTTTCAAGGTATCACAATTCCAATCATCTACACCTATTATGTATACATGGAAATATGAAAAGAGTAAAATATAAAGCCTCAGCAGTTGATCATTTGAAATGTCACGTACAGTATAGATGATCGGATATGTGTCATAAAAATGTTTTGTGTGCAGTAAAAGTAATAATAACCTACTTAGGATTATAACCCGTATTTCATCTAGATAAAGTAAGAGGAAGATAAATCCATACACTAATCTCTTTTAGGAGGCTAAGGCATCTCTGTCACAAGCAAAGCAGACAAAGAAGGTGTCTGCTCAACTGAAGAAGGGTGTGATATCAGCAGTGCAGCAGCTGACAGAGCAGGAGGTCTTAGCTTCTCAGGTGGCAGCAGAAATGCCAGATGAGGTAAACAAATGTGTTACATAACTTGTTTCTATTTCATAAATAGAATTCGATGAATAGTTTCTTAGTATAGTTTGAGAAACCTTTACATACACAACACATAAAATGTTCTTCTTATCCTTTTACATGACATTGACTTTCCAAAGAACAACATTTTGTTGTTGGTGGTGTTGATTTTTTAAATGATTTGTAGCTACATTTATTTTTGTGAAATGTTTATAAAGCTAATTAGTTATGGCAGTCATTTATCAGCTGTGAGCTTCTTTCTTATATGAAAAACATTACTGACTGATATGAAGAGGTGGCTGGTTGAACCACTCTTTGCAAAAACTCCATAGACATGATACCCTGGTCATTCAGTACATTCAAGAGGTCAGCTGATTTCTTTTTATTGATACATAACATTACTGAGCCTAAACCTGAGCAACTGCAACAATCCCAGATCAACACACTACCTCTAGATGCTTGTACAGTGGGCCCTATGCATGATCGGTGCATCGCTTTATACGTTTCTCTTCTAACCCTGATGCATCCATCGCTCTGGAATACGGTCAGTCTGGACTCATCAGACCACATGACACTTTTGCATTGCTTTAAAGTCTGATCGTTATGCCCTCTAGCAAGTTGTTTTTTTATTACCTTCTGGTTTTGTTACACACAGCTGTTTAATACCAGGCCTATGAGCCTACATCTCATTTTACTTTCACTATTAAACATTGTCATGATTGTTTTCCCTGGGGGGCGCTGTTGAGCTTATGATGGAGAAGGACGTGTTTTGTGAGGCTCCGGAGGATTATTGTTAAAATTGTTATTAAATTGCGCTTTCCAGTATTAATTTTACTGTCATTCTTCCCCGTTAACAGTTTTAATTGTACATTTGTCTCTAAAGGTGGTTACAATGTCCGGTAAAAACACTAAAACCCGTAGCACAACGCAGTCACAACTGAGGCCTAATCCACAGGTCACGGCCTCACCTTCGCATGATTCACCGCCGCGCGCTGACCCCACCGTTCACCAGGCAGTCTCTGTAATTGACACGGGTGCGCTGAAGCTCGAGATATTGTCCTCATTAAGGAAGGAAATCGCGGATATTTTTAAGGCGGAACTGCGTGCTGCATTGGGTTATGACTTGTCTACAATTAAATCAGAATTACAGGCTGTAAAGACACAACTGGCTAATGACAAGGCCGCCATTGATGCTGGACTGTCTGCGCTAAAGGGTAGCGTAGGTGAGATGGAGCGTTCGCTCTCCAGTTGTACTGATGATAGTACTGCAATGCAAAGTAAGATACAACGTCTTACAGCAGATTTAATTAAACTGGATAACAAATGCGAAGATTTGGACGCCAGACCACGTCGTAATAATGTTCGCATAATCGATGTTCCTGAGGGTCCTAACAACTGCACTACCTCTAGTATCGCTGCGTTGCTTAAAGAGGCACTCTACCTGGAGAAGGAGCCGACTTTAGACCGATCTCATCGCACTCTACAGCCTGTACCAAAGCCTGGTGAACGACCTCGAGCTGTTGTGGCCAGATTTCACTACCACAGTGAATGCCTTGATGTTTTACGGCGTTCCAGAGAGCTAGGGCAGATTAAATTCTAAGGAATTTAGTATTTTTGTTTTTCCCGACCACACAGAAAAAATTGCAAAATCGTGTGCTTCTTTTAATGAGGTCCGACGACAACTCTGTGGCATTGAGGGCGCGCGCTACGACCTGTTCTATCCAGCGCGGCTGAGGATAACCTACAATGGTGTAGGGAAAGATTGTCTTTCGGCTGATGAAGCAAAGGACTACATTAAAACTATTCAAACTGCGTGATATGATTGTTTTCCCTGTTGCAACAGCACCAGGTTTTTAAGTGATTTCCATGCATGATGTTTTTTTTTAACACATTTCTTCCACAAAGTCTTCTTAATTGTTTTCTTTGCTTAATATAGGCCAATGGTTTGACCATTCCGACGCTAGGCAGTGTACAACATACTATATTAAGTATCATCAGATTTATTCAGCTCTATCAATCTGCTGCACAAATCTCTGTGAATGAGCTGTTACTATAGAAATGATAATGTTATATTTAAATTGACTAATCCAATTCTTTCTAATCTAATTCAAGAATTCAACACTGTTCTGGTATAAATATATTGGAACAATCCAAGTTGGCTTTATTGTCACTTCAACCATATACAGTTAGTACACAGTGAAACGAAACAACGTTCCTCCAGGACCAATTTTTTGAGAAGTACATCTGAGTAATTGAGGGTTAAGGGCCTTGCTCAAGGGCCCAACAGTGGCAACTTGGTGGTTGTGGGGTTTGAACCTGGGATCTTCTGAACCGTAGTCCAATGCCTTAACCACTGAGCTTGTACACTACAAGATTTGGTCAGATTAAAACACACATTTTCAGATTATCGTTATTAATCTCAATCAACAAGGTGAACCTACAGAACTTAAAACGAAGAGGACTTCATATTAGGTTAAGCGTTTAAGATGTGCAGTAACTCAGCTGTTATTGGTTATATATTGTCAAACGTATTTTTTTTTTTAAGGAAGGCCCCTTTTAAGGATGTTGAGTTTTTAATATTGAGCAACTTTTGGATTTATCATTTGCTGGACATTGAGTAAGGGGTTTTCACTGACACTGGAAATTGTGTATGTGATCCTCTGTGCTGTATGCTATAATAACCACTCATGAATAAGCATTTGGAACTGTTATAAAATATTCTACAACTTTGAGTGTGGCACAGACATGAGATATCAGGGCTTGTATTCAAAAATCTTTTTAGAATTCTCTCAGAGAGCTCCTATCTTAGCCTAAAAAGACCTATCTGGGGGTCTTAGACTAAAATTGATTTAGAAAACTTCTGAGAGCAACTCTTTTCTCAGAGCAACTGAGTAAGGAAAGTACAAAAACCTTTATCTTAGTGAGAAGGTGTCTTAAAATGCTTTCTTTGTGAAAATCGAATACTAGATTTTGATAATAGAATTAATAGAAGAAATTGTATACTCATGAATGCAGGATACTTCATGCAAAGTGTGTTATAGGCTAAATATCTTAAATTAAAACAAATACTGAAAAATTGTACACTTTCGAAGCAAACAAATTTCCATGCAGTAGT
Source organism: Clarias gariepinus (assembly GCF_024256425.1). Classification (NCBI taxonomy): domain Eukaryota; kingdom Metazoa; phylum Chordata; class Actinopteri; order Siluriformes; family Clariidae; genus Clarias; species Clarias gariepinus. The sequence continues at coordinate 13,816,927 of NC_071123.1, read as the reverse complement.
TACTAAATTTAAGTTCTTATGTTAATTTACCATACTGGTTTTATTACTTGTGATCTATTTTAGATTGATGTTTGTTGATCTTACTAAACTTTTGTCCTAAATTTAAGGGGAAATTAATAAATCTAAGAAAATGGCATAATTTTAAGAATTTCATCACTAGGAGCAACTTTTGGGGTTAATAAGTTTTGTGAATACTGGCCCTGGTGTATGGTGCATGAACTGTAAAGTAATGCTGATGTAAAAGTGAAATTAATTTGAAATTGAAATAGCAGTTAAAGCTACTTAACACTGTGTGACCATTTTACTCTTCACTCTCGTTTTTGAATTCTCAATTCTCTGCTCATTTCTGCTTCACAGGCTGATATTTCTTTAAAGGGAGTGATGGGCAGCATGGAGTCAGCCAAGAGCCAGCTGGAGGGTTTTACTCACATGCTAGCCGAGATGCTTGGTCAGATAGGTACATTCCAAAACTTGGAACATTTTTTGTACATTCCTTTCTTTTACTCCTGCATTTCGTTTCTTCTGACGTCCCTGACTCTTCTGTATTCAACATATCTTTCCCACCCTTTTTTTGTTGTATTCTTTTCTGTTCTGTATAAATATTTTCTTGCACACCTTTTTTCCCTTCATATTTACATCCTACACTGGGTGTTTTTTGTATGATTAAACTTGCATCTCAATCATGTCTTACACCAAGCAGAAAGGAACATAGACGTGGAAAAGTACGACCGTGTGCTGAATGAGACAGCTGCACGTCTCCGAGTACTCCGAGGCAGTGTGGAAAGCCCAGCACTGACCAAGAAGTTCCAGATACTTCTTGGAGCTGCTGAGGCTCAAGAAAAGCAGCTGGTGGAGCTTGAAAAGAATCTGCAGGACATCCAAGAAGAGCAGGACAGCCTGAATGATATTGCTCAGAATCTGCCCAAACAATGCCCAGAGAGGAGAAATAAAAGAGGCTAGAAAAGACAAACTATATCTTTGGCATACTCATTGTTAAATATTTGATTGAATAAATATTATCTGGATCTAGTGGAGGTGAGGTGTGCTCACTGAAAATCGTTAATGCAGTTCCACGTCACACAACCAGGTGTACAAGCACTAATAAAAATTTGGTTTCTGACATTACATATACAGTTAAACCATACATGTTTGAATTGCAACCTATGCATTATAACCCATACTGAAATTCAATAAAAGAGAAAGTCTTTATTTATGTTTTTTTAGTTATTTGGTTTTTATTATGATCTACCAAATTGTGTAACTTTTAGTCTCAATTTAGAGTCTTGTAACTAAATCCAGCTATATCTGATGCGTGTCTGCATGTCAAAAATGCATGTCTGCTGGCTTATATTAGAAAACTCTTGGGGAAAAGTTTTTAACTTTTACAACGTAAACGTATGAAAAAAATGTATAAGCATGCACTATAAGTCATTTTTTATTTAAAATTTTCTAGTGTCTATTTTTGTTCTTTTTACACTTATTCTTTATATAATTACAGTACATTACATACATTTACACTTTATACTAACTCAACATATTTATCTCCTTTTTATCTTTATAAACCTTAGATCTAAAATGCAGTCTTAATACAGTCTATGATACAAAGTTGCAAAAGCAGCTTCCAAACATAATTTATATTTTTTTTATTTGTAATGAGAAAATCAAAGTATCTTTATCATAGGCTCTGAGTCGTTAATTTAATAAAGAAAGCAAAATAGAAATCATTTAATAATAATATTAATAATAATGTTATTATTATGTGTTTAAAATTCATTCAGTCATAAATTAGGGTAATTTGTAAAGTGTGAACCTTCAATGAATAAATTAACAGTAGTCCATATTTATGTGGATTAAGTATCTACCTTTTCACCGCCCTCTTTTTAGATTTAAGAAATATATACAGTATAGACCATGCTCTTAGCAGACGCTCAGGCTGTCTGAGGAGCAGAGGTGAGAAATCTAAAGGTTTGTACATTCAGTAGTAAACAATAATAGAAATTCGAGTCTATGGAGATTACTAATGCAGCCCTACTAATATTCCCTTTTATGGAATGGACCTACTACTTTACGAATTGCATTAGGATCAATGTTAAAATTTGACCTGCACTGACCTGAAGACAATAGGACAATGTGTATGAATGTCAGTAGGTTAACATTAAAGACACGTTGATTTTTCCATTTGTTTTTTACTAGAAGCTAAACAGAACATGCAGCAAAGGATATTACAGTGGTGGCTCACATTTTCTAACCAAACCTCATGTTCAAACCATTTCACACATACAGGGTGCTATCACATTTTCTTTCTCTAAAAGGTCACCCATAGGTGCACTTTATTTCAGATTGCCACATTCTAGATTGTTTATTTAGAAGTTTCATACACTCATTAAGTTCATGAATTTCATGGCAATATTGGGTTTTCAGTTATTTCTCTGTCTGTGGTAGAATGGTCTATGATTATGTAAAACTCTTTGGTAAAGCTTGGTAAAGTGGTTACAGCTCCCAATAACTTGTACATTCCTGACTTGTGTAAATCTAACATCCTCTTTTTCAAATCTGCACTAAGCACCTTGGACTTTCCCATTGTAGCGTGTTGGTCAATCCAGGGACTGCTGTCAAACACATCCTTTTTTATGTTGGTACAGAAAAGCTATCAGTTGTCGTCAATCATGATCACTAACAGAAAGTTGAGAGGCCTTTGGCTTGTCAAATGAAGAGACATTTCAGCACCAGTTTAAGAGGGTGTGTGTATATTTTTTATCTTGTATACACAATTTTGACCCAGTGTTGATTTCAGAAAAACACTAAATGAATAAAACCATATGGTCCAAATTCTTGTTTCATTTAAAATATATATATAATAAAGCCCAATATCACCATGAAATTCATGTTTATGACCAATGATCAACTTCTGGCTGTTTTACTCTGCACCCTCACATACCTGTGTACGCTTCCTTTATTACACGTTACTAAGACGGGCATTAGTTTGATATCTTTTTCCATTGTTTAGACACTTTGAGGGCACCTAGGGGAGCAGGGTTTATGTTTGCTCCAACAAAGGAGGACCTTTGTGTTGTGTCATATTTGCTGCACTATAGGGGCCCCATAGATTGCACTTTATCACATTTACTCCACTATGGGAATACACATTTCAAAAATCACATTTCATCATATAACAAATGATTAAATTCACATAATACTGATAAGTACTTCTGTCTCAATATTGAATTACAAACAGTGCCCTCTAACATCTTTGAGAATTACTTTACTGAGGTCAGTGCTTAATCAACCTCCCCAAGCCTCCACTGACATTGTTTACAAACCTCATAAGCTCATCCCTTCTGAACTTTACATAGGGGTGAACAGAATAATTGAGAATGAGCTCCCTTTGGCTGGGTCTAGACAAAGGTTCTGGCCTTCATACTTAAAGGTAAATAAAAATCAGCAGAGTAGACTGCACTGGTCCAAGCCCAATATAAGGTTTTAGAGGAGAGCAATATTGCCAGCAAGAACTGTACAGTGCTATGATCATAGAGTTTGTGTAAAAAAAAAAAAAAAGCAAAAAGCAATCTATTAATAGTCAGTAAAGCTATACCCAGAAACATCTTCTAGTACACCATCCAAATGGTCAAATATATTCAAATATATTGAAAGTCCATACATTAAAACATTGCAAATGTGTTGCAATATGCAAATATACTCTCTAACATAGCAGCATTTTGTAGTTCTATTTTAATAAATTTCAAACCAAAAAAATCATCTGGCAAAATATTGAATTCAGATGAGTCTTTTAAACATTAAGCAGGTCCAGTGATTACATTTTAGTTTAATTGTATATTGAGTGGCGGTGTTGTAGTGATTAGCACTGGAGACTTGGAGATTTGCACCTCCAGAGTCCAGGTTTGATTCCTTCTGGTCTGTGGGCATGGAGTTTGCATGTTCTCCCCATGCTTGGTGGGTTTCCTCTAGGTACACTAGTTTATTCCCACAGTCCAAAGAGATGCAGATTAGGCAAACTGGCGTTTCTAAATTGCATGTAGTTTGTGAATGAGTGTGTGCACTGTATGTGTTTGTGCCCTTCGATAGTTTAGCAACCTTTCCAGTGTGTTCCCTGCCTCATTCCCTAAGTCTCCTGGGGTAGGCCCCAAGCTACCCGCTATCCTGTATACAAAATATATTGTGTTACAACATGATTAAAACATCTTATTTTCTATTAATATGATGCAGGAAGTCATATAGTAATTTTTCTTACATTTTATCCCTTACTTTGTTCAGGCCTTAATCTGTACGATGCTAAATGCATTTTCCATATAAATGCAGATTTTTTTTTTAAATCCAAAATTAGGAATTAGAATTTAATATTTGTAACCTGTATTTTCTTGCTATTCCTCTTTTGGTCGCACGATGGCGCAGGGAGTCCAACAGATAAGACGACGGACATTATAAATCACTTAACGGATTCGATTCTCGTTCACATTAATCGAGATTCTTCTGAGTGTTTGATTAAATTACACATTTAGTCATTCCGTAAATACGAGTCACTTTAAAGATTCAATTCTTGTTAAAAGTATTGTTTAAATGAGTCGACAAGCCGAATTTTGATTTGATTTAAAAGAAATCTTAAAACTTTACGGGCTAAAACGTGTGGGTCAAAAAGTAGGTAATGCTATATGGGAAATGACAATCACTGTAGTTTTGCATGTATATCTACCTAATGTTTATCCTGGTAAGAAGTATTTCAGTCTACGTAATAACAAATTGTCTGCAGTCAGATTTTACTGTCAACATAAAAAAAGAACCATGTAATCCTGCTATAGAATAAAAGTGTACGTCACGTCAAAAAAGCCAACGCGGAGAAAATACAGTATATCTAATCTATCTGGGATAACGTTTGAGCAGCTTAATTTTAAGAATCGATTCTCTTGAGTCGACACTTTGAGTCGTTCAAAAACAAAGAGCGATTCACTAGCGGACGCCCCTCACTGAACTCCTGCGACTTGCGTTTATTCTTCTCCGCCTCCTCAAGAGAGAACAGGAGTCCCGCTGTTTCTCCGACCCGCAACAATCCGTTCAATCATGCCGTCGAATGTACAAGGTAAGTCGTATAATTTTTATAATTATTATTATACATTTTATTTAAATCTCAAATTCTTTGTGTGTTTTACGCGCGCGCGCCTGCTTGGTCTGGAACGCTACATTGTTTCTTCGCTGCTCTTTATTACCGCAACAGCAAGTGCACCGACGTGAGGACGCGTTCAACGGAGCTGAGTGATTTATTTATGTTTTCCAGGTGGAAAGGCGTTTGGATTATTGAAGGAGCAGCAGAGGGAGAAGCTCGAGGAGGTGAACAAGGTAAAGGGATGAATGGTGTATAGCGGTTGTTTCTACATTGTTTGCGGTGGGAAACGTTAGCTAGCTCAGCTAACTGGACTTGGCTTTGACCTTCGGTTATCAATCTGAAGAGCTTACATTCTTACAATTCATGGAGCTAAAAAAAAAAGTGTAGTATAGTTTTTTTATTAAATACGTTTATTGTATCGGCTTGTTTTATCAGTTATGTATTTTTGTCTGAGCAGGCTTGTATTTATGGAGTTATATTATTATTATTATTATTATAGTAAAAAACACAAATCTTAAACCTTATAAAGCGATTAAAAGGCACAAATCGCAGACCCAAGTCGTTTTTTTTTGTTTTGTTTTTAATAAAGCCAGCCTATTTGAGGCGCATTTCCATGGCTGTCGCCGGCGTGTTTAGATCAGGTGTGTCTGGCAGAATGAATGAAACCGTTGTTTAAACTCTTCAGGTGGGCAGTAATGTAGCTGTTGCGCTAGGTGGCGCTGTACGGCGTTACGTGCTCATTTGCATATTCATGCTTTGTCGTCGTGTTCGTTTGCGTATAAAAAAACTTGTTACGTAAAGAGAAGTTTTTTTTCTGTTTTCGTAAAGACGCTGTGTATAAAAGCATTAATTATTCTGAAACTGGAGTACCTGGAGGAAACCCACCAAGCACATGCAAACTCCATGCACACGGGCCAAAAGGCGCACCAAAGAAAGTTACGAATTAATTAAGAGCACAATTAATTAATATCATTACGCTACGAACAAACTGTATGTAAGGTTGTTTCCAAAATAAATTTTTTTCTTTTTTTATTGTGAGAATTAGGAACCAGGTAAACTCCAAGCAAACAGATTTTTAAGGTATAAAATGTTTTTTTTTTTTTTTGCTCAAGTTTTTTTTTTTTTTCGGCCCAGGTATACTGATGGCCACCCAAGTATATTCAGTCAGCCTTTTTACTCATCTGTCTAGGAGAATGATGCCATCCACAATCTATTAACTAGTAGCAGTCAGTTCCCTCTCATTCTCCCACTCCTGTACCTGTTTATTTCGCTACAGTGAGAGCAGTGTCCTGAAAGGCGGTAAATGCAGTATATGCCAGCTACCATAATAAAAAGAATAAAGGGTCTGACACTTGCACATCCTCCGCAGAGAAACACCATTTTGCGTATTGAACAGGTTTTTTAAAAATTCCAGGAAGTGCCTCTTAAAAGGCAACACGGCATTGGTCAATGGCTGCTTATACAAAGGTTCTGCCAGTGTTTGTTGACTAAAGAGGCTTCAGACATTAACACTATGCATTTGGGTTTTCTGATACATCATTTAGAGCCAAAGTTATCATAACTTTTAAAACATGTAAATTTAAAGAGTATGGGTTCCTTGTATGTGGTCATTTGCCAGTAGTAGTGATGTAATTTCGCAATTTTGCACCATTGATGTGTAAAGGTGGGGGGGGGGGGGGTTTGGTTAGGTGGAAGGGAGGGGGATCGATGTCTCCATGACGCAGTGTCTTGTTTGCTAGAAAACTATTTAAAGCACATGGTTAGCATTGAAAACAAGACTGGCTATTGGTGCATTTTTTTATTTTTTTTTTTTTTTTTTTTCCCTTCAGTAAACTTCAAACGCTCATGCGTCATTTTAGACTAAACTTATTGTTGCATAGCAACAACAGCAGATAATAGCGTGCATATTAAGAATAAGCCGGCCAGTGGTAGCTATATATGCATAATAGCTCTCAAAATAATCTAATTTAATGATTACTTTCTCAAAACAGTAGTATAGCCAGACTTGCAGATTTAACAAACACTTTTAATTTCTAGTCTGTGGCATTTACTGGCTGGAGGCGAGTTGTAGCTTAACTCTAACTCTGTATAAAAAAAAAAAAAGCGTTGCATGGGTGGGACGAACAAAAGTAGTTAGTGTTTAGTCGTTGGAAACACTCATGCACTCTCAAATCAATCAAGCTTTACACATTGAGTGGTCATGAGTTCTTGACTATTATAGCCAGCAGAGGGATGTGAACTGGAGAGCTGTATCAAGTGCAGGACATGGCCAACATCTAAAAAGTCTCCAAATTCAATTGACCATATTGATTGAAGTTTGGCTTCAACAAGTTCCTCTTTAGTATTCATATTTCTGCACACTCTTTGTCGAAGTTGGTGCGATAAAGACAACTGGACATGTTTACACCCTGAAACATGCTTCTGGTTCTAATTTGGATTTTCACAGAGGTGTGTTACATTAGTGTTTAACAGAATTAGAAAAAAAATAAGAAGCTTAAGAAGATGGTCTGTTTGAGGAGTGATTGTTAAACAATATAGACCTGACCTGGAGATAGTAATAAAGCTGTATCTGTAACATCAATAACTGCTGCATCGGGGTTGTCTTTGAAGCTGCTACCTATAATTATCACTTGGACGTTTGTGTGTCAAATTCCAGAACATGTTTTGGTGGCCTTGATAACAGGGTGGCAGAAAGTAGCCCAGAGCTTTTTCTGGGTTAAAGAGACAAAATGCACTTCTTAGATCACTTCAGCACCTAAGATTCCTTTTAAATTAAAAGAAAAAAAAAAAGTTGTGATTGCATAAATAAGGACCTTCACCTGGCTGGTGCTGCGCAATGTGTTTGTCACCCCTTTGTAATAAGTATACCCTTTGACTGCTAAATGTTTAGCCTACATGATGCCATCAGATAAGTGAGCACTTTAGTAGTGCTTTGTGGTCAGGTCTAGTTTGGTCCAGTCCCACTTCCTCTGACCTTAATTTGAATTATTTTAAGTTTCTATTTCTTCAACTTTGTTTATTATCAGTCTTCCCCATCATGTTCTTTCTTTGTCTTGTACTTGTTTTCCCCCATACAGGATGGTGTGTGAGAGTGGGTGTGTGTGCATGATAACAAATGCACACAACTTTCCAAAAGTCTGAAATTGTGCCTGATTGTTCACTTCAGTTACCATGGAAACTCTTTTCATTTGGTTGCATAATTTGTACATTGTTATCACAGTGTATTGTGTATTAAGTGCACTGTATATTCTACATTTTGCTTTAGAATAAGAGTGCAAAATGTCTAGACATGCAAAACCGTGCTCTATATAGACATGTAGAGGTTTATTTTCTGCGCATAAGTCATGCTGCTGAGCTGCTTGCGATAAACAGACATTTATGAAAGACGTCAACCGTGACTAATCACCTGATAGGACTTCTAACGTACTTATAATATGTCAGTTGGGTTTATAATTGTGACTATTCCTATGTCATACCATCTGAAATGATATAATTTTTTGTTTGGTTCCTAGATGATGCACAACATTTATCCTCCTCAATCAAGCCAATGTAAAATCCTGTTAAAGCTGCAATAGCTCAGTGAAAGTGAAAACAGCTGATTAAACAAGAGGTTGTTAAATGCTAGCAAACAGTGAAACTGTCACTCACTCTATACTGTTAGCTAGATTTCTTTTTTCCCAGCTTGGATCTCACTGGCTAATACTGTTTATTCTAGTCAGCGATGTCCAAAGGTTAAAAATAGTTACAATTCTGAAAAACCTCCCTGTAGAGAAACATCCATTGTGTTTTGCTTGGACTCCTTTTAGTTTAATAACATGATTGTTTTAGAGCTAGTTTGCATTTGAAACCTTTCTTTTAAAAATCTTATCTTTTTGGGTGGGGTAATAATTTGCATTTTATTATTACATTATGTATAATAATAAAATGTAAAAGTAAATTTGTAACAAATTATTTCTTTATCAATTTCCATAATCGGTTTTAAGTGCTGTATAAATTAAAATTGAACTTTTGACTAACAGTCCACAGACTTAAATGTGTGTCGATGTTGAGAAACTAGTACTGTATAATGAAAAAAGATGTACCATGTACTGTTCTTTTCACACTCTGAGGCAGATCTTTCTTGACAGTGGCAATGTGTTATATAGTTTCTGGCCTTTCTTTCCGCATCTTACTGTGCACTGTTCTGTTTTGTAATCACTACTTGTAGAAAATGAAGTGCAGGTTATAATTGGAGAAGTGGTTAACAACTTGGGTTTCTTCAAAGCTAGAACACCAGACATAAATACTCTTCCAATTTCATACATTTTTTTTTTTGCCTTTAACATAATAAAAGGCTCCAATAAATGTTTTTTAGAGGTTCTCTAGTTTTAGCTATTATCTGAAATCTTTCAATTTGGCAATGTGGCTTATATCAAATGCTACTGTCTGTTGTCAGCCAAGTGCTTTAACACGATATCACTTCCACTTCCTGTTTTACAATGAAATTTATCAGTATTATGAATTGCAATTGGTTGTCTTCAGCAGGTTAGCCAAACAAGCTTAACTTACCAGAAGCAGCAAGGAACTTTGCATCATATTCCCAAGTTTTATTTTTCTTCCAAATGTCTCTTTTTGAAGTGGAGTAAAATGTAACCACAGTTATGGGGTTTTCTTGCATTTTTGGCCATCAGATAGTAGGATTTCAGGGATAAACTAATAAATCTGCAGTGGAGAACTAAAGGAACACTATAAACAACATAATTTAAGTATTTTGTCTTTTTATCATGTCATCCCCAAGTTGAATAAAGTTGGGAAACAATTGTGGCTTTTGTTTTTTTTTATCTTGCATAGTCACTGGGATTACATTTTATTTTACATGCAAATGTGAAAGACATGTTGGCAATCTGCGACAACAAACTCGCATATACAAACTGTTACCATCTGTGAACAGAGCTATGTGTTTGGACATAACCTTAGTCAATAATTGAAAATAGTTTAACTACATCACTTTTTTCCTCTGAAGGAGTTTATGGAAGATCAGAAGTACCGTGATGAGGAGGATTTGGCAGAGAAGCTGGATTCCTTCAAAAGTAAGAATCTAGAAGACTAAAAGCTTTTTATGAATGACTTTAACGTATAAACATTCTGTGAGGTTCCTACACACGTGTGTTGTATGCATGCATATGTGAAGTTGTTTATAGAAGCATAGCCGTGTGTGTGGAGATCACTGCAGTCTGGTTCTGCAGGAATGCTTGTATTTTAAATAAATACTGGTGGAAAGAAATAATGTAACTGAGCAGGTCTGTGGATGAGAGAGATTATACTGTATATAAAATGTGAACAAAATTTTCAGTCATGTCAAAGCCTCTCTCTTTCACTTTCGTTCTTTCTCACCCCCACTCTCTATTTCTGACACTGTGTGGCATGCGCATGTCTTTGTGTGATTATTTACAGATTTAGAAAAATAAAGCTTATGGATCATTACAGAACAAAACGGTGCAAAAGCCCAGTTCATATCAAACAGGAAAAGAAAAACCAAGTACAACATCCAGGCAGATTGAAATGAAGTCTTTGTTTAGTTTCAGTTATGGTTCGCAAAAGTATACACTCGCTTGGGACTCACTATGTCCTAAGCCGTTGTGCTGGCCACAGTGTTAGACCCACATGTACTTGTGGGTGGGTGTGTGTGTGGGAGGAGATATGTTTTTCAGCTCAGAGAGAAAATGAGGAAGCATGGCCATAGAGGGCCATTGATTTCCTGTTGTACAACAAAAAAAGACAATCAGCATGATAACAGCATGCTGTTAAAACCTCAGAATAAACTGTAATAAGTTAATAATCTAAACACAATATCCACTGGCTGATCAACCATACTACACTGTGTAGGAACTTAAAAATTGTTTAGTATTTACACACACACTAACTGCTTGGAAGCCTTCCCAGTCACTCATTTTCAGTTTGGGTTAAATGTAGAATAATTTGCCTTTATTAATATGAAGGAACCAAAGATAGCCTGCATGTTTGATTTAGCCAGTAATAAGCATGTGTAGGCTGTACTTTGCATGTTACATACCACTGCAAAATCCAAGTTCATTGAAAGAAAGTCAGCTTGTAGACCCCAAATGAAAACTCTCTTCCTTTTCCAATATAGCAAAATTGGCCATGCTATCTGGGGTGGGTGGGATGGCATGGCATGCTCCCTCCTTTTCTGCTGTCATTCACTATAGTTTTACTAAATCTCTGGTATGGGGGAGGTAGCTAGCAAGATAAAGTTATCCCTACATTTTTTTTTCTACAGGACTGCCTGCATGTGATGCCCTGATTTTGAATTATTTTTCAATCAAGAAGAAAAATTTAAGCAATATTGAAAAAAAACTTGGACTTCATTTTACAGTTGTATAAAGTAATCTTGTGCACTTAGTCGGTTGCTTATAAATCAATTGGACTAATGCAGGTTTTGGCATTCCTGCCCCAACCAATGTTTTTAAGGATTACTTACCAGTGTTGGGCTCTCTGTAGGGCCTCAAATCAACTTAGCATGTCTCTGTTCCTTTCTGTCTCAGTGTCTACCCCCCACTCCTGTTTCTCTTTCTCCCCACACAGTTTTGTTGTGAATAGTCCTGAGTTTCAGGGGAAGGAATTAACAAGGGGGGCCATTGTAACTGCATCTCCTCCTCTTCCAGAGACACCGTTACAATCCCCGCTCCAACAGCGCTGTCTTTGTGATGCAGGGGCAGACAGAGACTGAGACAGATGGAAAAACGGCGTGAGTGTAGAGATAGTAAAGAAGGCACAGAAACCAAATCCTAGAAAGATTTAAAAGTAAAAAAAAAAAAGTTTGACCATTTTGTTTTAGCCTCAGCACTGAGGTCCACCTGTTCCAATTCGTTTCTCTGTCCCAGCTCCAGCTGTCATAATGACCTGGGCTGTTGCACTCACCTGTTACTGGCAGCTGTGTGCATTTGTGTGAGCAAGAGAGTCAGTGATGGAGTATAGTTACAAAGAGAGTATATTGGACATTGTGCATTATTTAATTTGCTGTCTTTCCATTTATTTTGCAGACAAATATGCAGAATTTGACCTGAATGACCAGGGAGAGATTGGTAAGTGAGTGTGTGTGTGTGTGTGTGTGTATTTGTGTGTGATTAAGGCTGAATAACAGTCTAGATTTCATGTTCATTGTGAAAGTGACACAGTGAGACATGAGTATGTATTTATAGGGTATGAGCTGCTGTAGACGGGTATAGTCTCTGGGGTGAACAAATCAGTAGTAGCTCACTGGGACAAACAAATTTTGTATCCTGCTTACTACAAGCAGTCACATCATAGTTTAACAATAGCTTATTAGCGAAGGGCATGAACTTTTTTTTTTTGTCCAAGTTCCCAATGCGATGTGCTACAAAATAATCATAACCATAGCCATATAATCATTCATCTACCTTACCTTGTAAATACACTTCATTAAACTAGCTACCAACATGTAATTAACCAGGTCAACCAGGACTTTGGATTGCACAGAATAACGGAAATCTTTTATGAGCATGAAGACTCCCTTATTTCTCTTAATAATCCCCTTTACACTAATGCACTTATCCCACCATTTCATAAGTACTTGGATAAGAACAAGGTTAAAAGATTTCTCAGTAGGCAAGAGTAATGATTGGACTGCCTCCTTTGTATCTGAAACACTGGCCTCCCAGGAACTCCTTTAACGTCCCAAACATATCAGGAACAAGTGATGTGACTCTTACTGTAGTCGCAAAAGTCATTTGGTTTCATGACTTCCTTTATTAGGAAATTTTCTTCACCTTTACAATCTTGTACAACAAAATATATAGCATAAGTGTTTGTTTTATACATGACATTACTTGTTTAGAAAAAGAAGTAGTACCTTAAAAGTGAAGTTTTACCTTGTTTATATTCTAATGTTGTACGAATTAGTTTCTGTAAAATGGGGAAGATGGGTTGCAGTTGCATTTTAGGTTAGGAACGACACGATCCTCTTTTACATTGTCAACAATGAGGGAGTTGTGCTAAAATTGTAACAGCACCGTTTATAGCCATTTAAGAATTAAAGGATGTGTAAGGGCTGTTTTTGAAAAAAAAAATTGCCATGGCTGTGACACTGTACATTTTTTTTGTTTAGTTATATTTTTGTTGTTTTTCTTTATATAAAAAAATACTTTAATTGAAACCGACATTGTTTGCTCTGCTTATTATAAAGTGTTTATATTTTAGCACAATCCAGTAAATCATACTATTGTCATATATTGTCCACAGTTAAGTTTATATATTATGAGACATGGAGCTGTAATTTGTAATCATAATTTGAATGATAACCTTACTATTTATCAGTTTTATCACGGCATAAAAAAAAAACAATTGCCACGGCAAAACGGGAGTTATCTAGCAGATGTCAGCCATGTTGCATGTCAACATGTACAATCCACCTGTCCCAAAGAAAACAGCTGCAAATGGCAACTGTTTAAACACACATGTGAAATCTGCATTGTCATCATGTCCTTCAACTGTAACCTTTTAACATGAATCTTGACAGCAAGGTTTAGAAAGCACTTTAGGGAACACTGCTATTTTCATGATTGTGAAGCGACTGTCAGCGCTTGAGCAGTCAAATTCCCCGAAATCGACATTAAATTTTAATGGCTAAACCACACATTTATTGTTTTATCTCTGAAAAAGCACAAATGGCCTAGTCAGGTGACCACATGCTTTTGTCTTTACAGTACTGTATATGCATTTATTCATTTTTAATCTCTGCAACTAAATATGTACAAATTACTTGCAAGTACTAGCTAGTTTCAGGATGCAAATGGCTTGGATATTTAATTGAAAGACAGTTAACATCTTGTGGTACATAAAAACAAATGAACTGCTTTTTTTCAGAGATGTTTCCTTACGTTAACAATCTTTTAGGTAAATTTTCACCTTTGATGGTAAAAAAATATTATACATACACTGTCTAGCCAAAAACCCTCACAATCTTAATTTAACTAAGCAAATAGTTAAGCGCCTTCCACTGGATAATTACTGAAATTATTAATATTTTTCAACTGGGAAGCTATTTAACCGTAACTGATGCAGTACGCCAATGTGTCTCATTTTTACACAACCATGTCAGAAGATACATCCTATGGTCCTGACAAAGATGTTACTCAGAATGGTTAAATTATTGTCCTGCATCAAGCAAAGAAAAGAGCTAAGGACTAAAACTAATAAATGTGATCAGAAAAGCATCCTGTATGAGCATGATAAAAGTTCAAATCATTAAAAAAAAACAGAATTCAGTTATGTTAAATAGTGTATGTAAGAGCATTTCCACACTCACATGAAGAGAATTGTGGCTAAACAGCTGTGTAGCCTTTAGAAAACCACTCATCAGTGAGGCCCCGAAGAAAAGATTGCTTCAAATAGGGTATGGACTGGTGAAGCACTGGAAAAAAAAATCATGTGGTCTGATGAGTCCAGATTTACCAGATCTTAGATGAAGTGTGGACTTTTTTCTTACTGATCTTTCCACTGTGCTTTCAGGTGAACTGCAGTGGTGTACTTTTACAACACTTCTCTTGACGTGTATATGCACAGACAATGAGTTTGAGAGAAAGTATACATTAGTTTAATCTGGTTGTTCTGTATTTGGACTTATTTGCATATGTTTTTGAAGTACTTTTACCAAGGGCTGTGCCAAAATCTAATTAAAAGCAACCTTGATTTGTTTCTCAGTGCAGTTAAATCATGCAACCTTCGCTCTCAGGCATCATTAGGTGAAATAGCTTTTACATCTTTTTTGCTGTAAACATAAAAGTTGTAAAGCAAAGCATAAAGAGAGAAGCAATGTTTGTTTCTTTAATAATCAGGAATGTAATATTTAACAATTATGAAACTTTTGTTCACGACAACCATTTTAAAGTTAATAACACAATGGCTTGATCTATAAAACAAACAAATGGGTTGTGTGTCCTGTCTGTGTGTGCTGTCCTGCTCAAAATCCGCCAAGGACTCATTACATGTAGAGCATGTTTATCAAGTTCTTGCTTTCTGGACAATGGAACATTGCCATGGCTAATTAATTAAGGCAGGCATTTATATTGTATTTCTATAACTTCATAAAGACACAGTGCAGTAATGGCACCTTCTGTAGAGTTGCAGAAAAATGCTATTAAAACAATTTAAATTATTGCAATAGAAATAAGAGCCATAAATCATAGACTGTCCATTCTATTTTAGGGCATTTAATTTATTTATTTTCTTTTCAAAAAAGTTTTTTATAGATAGATAGACAGAGATATAGAGGTGTGTGTGTGTGTGTGTGTGTATTTTTATTTATATATATATATATATATATATATAAAGTTATAATTATGGTTAAATTATTTCCTCCAAAAACATTTGTGCTTACAGTAGTTCCAGCTGCAAGAAAGATGTTTATTTTTTTATTTTTTTATAAGGAGTCTGCAGACCCTACACTTTGTAAAGCTGTACTGCATGTTTCATTGAGAAGCAATTGTGTATCTGTCTCCTTCACCTTCGTCAAAGTACTCTTGGATGGTTTGTGTAAAAACCTGCCTTGTTTTTGTCATGCAGATATGATGGGTCTGAAAAGGATGATGGAGAAGCTTGGTGTGCCTAAGACTCACTTGGAGATGAAGAAAATGATCTCGGAGGTGACTGGCGGCAGCAGCGACACCATCAACTACAGAGATTTTGTCAAGATGATGCTGGGGAAGCGCTCAGCTGTGCTGAAACTGTAAGTTTATCTGCTGCATGGGCACTTTTTTTTTGTGCTGAGTGTTTTTGCTTGGCAGGGCTCTCTGTAGGAAATGCGCATGTTTAGTCAGGTCAGCAAATCTGCTGCTGATTCACGCGATCACAGCTCCTTTATCACAACCGTTATCTCTGGGATGTCATGACATGCATCATCGTTTTTCCACATACCACATATGTGAATCTTTCATTACATAACTTTTTTATAAGCAAACAGGGGTGTGGGCCTAGTCCAGTTTTTGAAAGAAATATCGCATTGCAACATTTATCAAGACTTTTACACGTTTTGCTCTTATGCACACAGTTTTACATGGCATACATGTAAGTATAAGTATATTAGTTTGTTGATGCGTAGAAGTAGACTCAGATGTAGTGTCTAATCACACTTTTTTGCGGCACATTAGGATGCCTTTTTTTAAAATCTTCTTTGTTTACATAAATAAACAAGACATGGTGTTAAAGTATAGTTTACAGTAGGTTGCCGTCCATCCTCTTAATAACTATGTGCAAGACGGATATCTCTCCAATTCTCTAACTTGTTTATGCTGTTATAGACACTCCATTTTGGCCAAAGTTGTTTCACCCTCTCCCTATTCCTTTTTTTTTATTTTCTGCAACAGTAACAGAAGATTTTGGCTTTGGCTACTCTGTTTTCTTTGGAAGAGATAAAGTCTTGGCGATGATTGGGCTTGCAAAAAAGATCTTGTTGATACAAGAAAAACTGTGAACTTATGCCAAGTTCTTCAGCTGTTGTAGCAGTGTAGGGTGTATCTAATAAGAGCGTTTGCCAGTCTTGCTATATTCTTTAGACATTCTCTAACTTTAGATATACAAAGCATACAATGTTTATCACATTATTTTGCCAAGTGAGTCTAAGAAGCCGGGAGAGCTACAGTCATACAGATGAACCATGAAAAAAAGTCATGGTTTGTGCCAGGCTTAGGGGCAATTATGAATCACACTCAGGTGCTGTCCAAGTAAACTCTCCTGTGGATTGAGTTGAGTTGCTTGTGAAAAACCAATTTGACCCTAAATAAACCCAGAAAGTGAACCAAACATATTTTGTGTTTGCGGTAGCAAACAGAGCCAAAGGACACAGCTGTAGTAATGTTGAAATACTGAAATTGCATCTGCAGAGCTAGGTTTGAAATATAAAGCAGGAAAAAGAAAAAAATACAAGATATGATGTGCAAAAAATTTTTAAGTAGTTTGATTATATATAAATACGTGCATATATTTGAGTGTATGTATGTAGTACAGTATGTCATGCGCATTTGTTTGTTTTTTCTTTAGTATTATGTGCAGTAAAAGTTACATCTCTTTAAACATGCAGCTTCTCGTTATACTGATTTATGAATATCTGAAGGGGAATTGGGGGGGTGTGTCTATAAAATAACTAATCCGAATACAGCAAAACACTCTTGACAGGAGAAGGGGTTTTCCAGCTGTGTTCTGAGACATGGCTTAAACTTTAAAAAACATTTTTAACTTTTTTTTTTTTTTTTTTACATTATTTGTACTAGTAAGAACCAGTGTGTTTGTGTGCAGAGGAAGACTCTGGGGGCAGGCAGAATTTCAGTGGAGCTTCAGTTTGACATTTATTTCTCCATGCATTTCAAAAGCTCTCAAACAATCCTGACTGACAAAAAAGTAATGTAAAAGGGCTGTCAGAGTTTCTCACCATAGTTTTTACTCTGACTGCATCGTGTCTGACTCATGCAGACCCCTTGAGATTAGGTTGATGTGAAAGGTAAAATGCTGTTATAATGTTTACAGTGTTTAACCTTTGCATTGTGCAGTCAGATTTTAAGTGCTGTAATCAGTCAGCTTCACTCATTCTCATCCCTCATGTTATTATGTAGTGCAACAAACCTAAGTTTTGGGTTTCAAAAATTATTTAAGATATTATTATTCTTATTCTGGGTGTTGGCATTCAGTTCTGTTAATAACATTCTGAGCAGTCTATTTCTAAAAATATTTCCTTATAAGTCAGCAAAAGTCAAATGAAATAACAGTGCTGCCCTTGTGACTCCCTCAACATTTACTGAGGCAGCAGTGAAGTTGTTCAGTAAGCACAAGAAAGCACCCCAAAGGACATCATTTCCACCTGAGCAGTTTGGTAAGAGTAAATCCATTCCCTTGACCCACATGAAGGTATCATGTCAGGTCCCATGGAGTCAGTCCTTTTAAGAAGAGTGAACTGGGACAGAAAAGAAATGTAGGACGGCTTTAAGTAGGCCTGCGGTGCTCGATGGGAAAGTATTTTAGATTTAAAGGAACACTGACACAAAAGCTATAATTAGGAGAAAATAAGGAGTCTGGTATTATACAAGATGCAAGAAAAGAATCCTGATTTTAACTGAAGAACACATTTTTAAGCTGTTTAGTTACATTTAATGTCGTGCAGCAATCTCGAAGCATGTCAGTTCCTGTTATCACTTGCATTGTAAGAGATATAAATAGTAGTTCCCTCTCTCTCTCTTTCTCTCTCTCTCTCTCTCTCTCTCTCTGTGTTTATATGAAAGACAAAAATATCCAATAAGAAATGACAAAATCGCACAAATTTTCCACATCAGGAAATGCACTGACTGTAACAAAGCGCTGATACTGGGGACTCCTTCTATGAACGTTGATATCAGTTTTAAGTATTCAACTGCTCTGTGATACAGGACATATGGCTCTTTTCTCATGGTTACTATTTACTCTTGAATAAATTCTGATTACAGCCCTTATTTTTAGTCCAAGTTGTCTAGTACTCTAGGTGTATATACGAAATAAGAATACTTCACTAAGGGGTTTGTTTGATTAAAGGACTTCTACCTTTAATCTTAACACAGCCTTTATTGATGTTAGTTGGGAGAGGGATAAATGCTGCTGGCTGTCGGTTGGATACAGGGCTTGTTAAGCGCTTAGAGGAGATTATCATTGATTAACCAGAAAGGGAAAGTAAAGACACCTCTGAATAGATCCGTCAAGAAAGCTTCACATCATCAGTTACATTGCTCTCTTAGTCCATGCGAGAGCAATTGCAGACATTCAGATCATTACTCAAGGTGTGTGAGCAATACTTACTGTGAAGGCACCTGGACTTTCACATGGTAAGCAATACTTACTGTGAAGGCACCTGGACTTTCACATGGTATTTTATTGGAGTGAATTTCACAAACAGCTACACTACATGATGGCCATATGCGTCTTCAATCTTTCGACCATACCATGCATCATGTACATCACATCCATACATTGCACTTCTCCAAACTGTTGCCACAAATCTTGCTGTTATCTGTTTAACATAGTTATCTACAGTAAAATGGTCCAAACTGTGTGGATGCCTGCCAACCCCTTGTCTCAGCTTTTTTTTCCTTTTTTTTTTGTTTGCACTAGACAGTCAGTGTCTCTCTCACTCATTCCCTCTCACATATCCTGTTCTGTCACTCAGTAGGGTGCTACTTTGTTTCAGGGTCATTGCTGTACAATAAGAGACGCATGTAGTCAGTGACAGTCCTTCTTTTTCCTGGATGGATAGGAAAGAATTACCAAGTTGCTGTTTCTACAATAAGTTAACTATACAGTATTTTTGGTGTAACATTGAGTAGATTAGTTACCGTTATTGCACAGAATGATTTAAAGTCATTGCAGTGAAGAGAAATTAAGTATATAGAACTTTTTTTGCTTTTCTTCCATTGCATATGGAGTAGATGCTCCAAATTTACAAACAGACAATGTGTTTTACCTTATTAAATCTAAATAGGTTTAAAAATAAGTTTAAAATTCAAAATTTTAGACACCACAGATTAGCAAAATTTAAACTTTTTTCAAAGCTGTTGTAGCAATCATAACATTGAGCCATGTACAGTAAGATGCTACTAGCTATAAACAAGAAACTAGCGTGCTATATTTTGGTTCAGTTATGACCTGTTCCTTTTAGCACATAATTTTTAGTTCCCCAAGGTCTTTGTGGTTTTGACGGACTTGCATTAGAGAGACGTAAGACAGGAGCTTCGCTAGGTCATGCAAGACCTTCCTTATTTATTTTGATTGTACGTTTGGGGCCAGTGTCTAGTTAAAATTTCCATCTTCTCTACTAAAACACCTTCTCAGCCAGTGGTATTAAATTCTCCAATTTTCCCAGCTCACCAAGCTATTCAGGTTTCCTTCAATATGTGTAATGTCCCATTACTGTGTGATGAGAAGTAGACTTGTATCATCATGCTCTCACCTCTATGCTTTACTGTGAGGCTGGTGTTCAACTTTTCTTTCTCCAAGCGTCATGAGCCTTAGTGTTCTGCATCTCAAGTGACTGCTGGACTCCTTCTTATCCTCCTTATCATTAGTCAGACAGCACGTTCTTTTGTGGCACACCTGTCTGCAGATGATTCTTTATGGTTCATTCCACCTCCATATTATCACACCACTTGTCTTGGCGGGGATGTTAAAGGTATTTGCTTTAACTCTGTAGCTTTTGCCATTCAAGTGTTATTTAATGTTGTCCCTGAGAACTTGAGGCCACTTCTTCCATGATTGCTATTTGTTGCTCTGTCACCAGTTAAATACTGTAAATAGTATTTTCACTCTGTTATTATACAGCTTCTAAACTGCCACATGGTTTTGAATCAGCAACACACCTTGTGTGATTTCATTTCAGTGTCCTGTTTTACACACTTTGCTTAACAACCGTTCTCGTTTCAGGGTGATGATGTTCGAAGACAAGGCTAACAGCCCGGCCTGCAAACCAGATGGTCCTCCACCAAAACGTGACATCACCAGCCTACCCTAGAGCATTATGGGAGTATAGATCACCAGTCCCCACCTATTTTAAATCTAGCGGGCTAAGTGTACATAGCCTTAACCAACATCATTTCTAAGAACCTAAGGGAAAATCTGAGGTTAAGAGAAAGTTGGAAAAAGACAGAGATATCTATATAAATTTGCTGTGAAGAGTTCAAACTGCTAATTAGCTTTTTTATAAGTCAAGAAATGTATATATTTATATTGAAGTAGGTCTTTTTGAAGTGTACTTATTCCTTGTAATGGGGTCGTTTCATGAAAATGAACAAAGCGTGTTTGTTAACAGTGCAGTGTGTAACATTTGATCATGTATTTACTGTAGTGTGTGAGATAAGACCATTTTATTCCCGAAAATGTTACAAGATTTTAATTTCAAATTAAGATTAAGGTCTCTATTTCCACAAGTTTATTTTTAAGTTAGCTAGATAAGTCTAATTAAAATTAAACATTTAGTTTTATTAACTTTTTAAATGCATCACTAACCTTTAGCTGCAATATCCAGCCATGTAAGTTGTAAGGCAATGCCAATAATACTTTTAGACCATTTTATAGTGGGACAGAATATTTACACTCACTGGCCATCTGATTTCTTCTGACAAAAAGGTTATACAATTTCAGTAACCACATTTTATAACCGTTCTGAGCAGGAAAAAACAGGAATCTGAGGGTAACCCGAAAACTGTCAGTTGTGGCAATTTCTCTAATTCTAAAGTATTCAATTTCTGGGTTTGTGTCAATTATGGCCTCAGATTTTGTTGAAATTCCCAGAATATTTCAGTAACAGATTCTGCAATAATAAAACTCCAAAACCATGGCATGGGTAGTCACTAAGCTTGCAAGTTTTACTTATTCCTAAGCTTAAGCAAACTTGAGCTTGTTACCTGTATGTGCATGATTTTATGCATTAACGAGTGTTCACTATTTAAGTGGACAGCAGTGAGTGTATGTATCTATTCATGCTCTTTTAATATGAGGATTTCCTTTCTTATTATTTTGTGTTCTGAATTTCCATTGGAGAAAGGGTCCAAAAAAAACAAAGGAATGGGATTCACAGGCTTTTACTAACTGCATCAGTAGCAGGTTTTAACTTTCTAGTCTAAATACCTCATAGCCGTCCATTTGTTGTTCATTTCACCCCACCCAGCCCCCCATCTAGGTGTTTTGTCTTAGTTAAAATGTGATTGTTATTTTAATACAACATCACTAAATCACAGGACAATGTATAGTTTGTTTCACACATCAAGGGATTAAGAGGTCTCTTTTATATTCGAGACTGATGCATCACACTTGGAAAAATGCCATATTTCTACATGCGTTTAAACAGGGTCACCTTCAGCTTACTGTAACTTGAGTTAAAATCAGGCTTTCCAAGTGCCTCTCACAGTTCTGATGTAGCTAATTCATACTCATTGTGTTCAAACTGGTTTTGTGTGCAAATCTTTAAATTTGTTGCTCACATCCACATCTTCCGTCTAACTCGCTGATTATGTTCTAAATGCTTCAATTTGTAATATTTATTTCATAATTCTTTACATATCAGTAGTTCCTAACTAATTGTAACAAGAGAAGCTGAATTTTTGAGTGAACTTCTATCTTTCCACATTTCTCATGTGTCTTGATTCTTGGCCTATAGGCTTACAGTATGTATTTCAAATCATTGTGTTTTTGTTTTTTTGTTTTTTTTATTGTTTTGTTTTTTTAGTTTATGTAGAATTTTTTTTTCATTCCAGTTAAAGCACAAAATTTGGAAATTAGCAGTTGCACTCTTAATTTAGAATTTTTACATTCCTCTTATTAGTTCTTTCAGCATAAAGAATGCAGGCTTTTTATTCTGTATTTCACACTTGTTTTTCGTGCAAACACCAAAGGAAATAAAGATCTTATGGTGACACCGGAAGTTGCTTGTGAAACACTTTATTGTGTATGGTTTTGTAATAAAAAAGTGATGAGCTTTGGTGGCTTAGCCATTAAGCCTCTGAGCTTGTGGTTTCCAGCAATGACCTGCTGTAACATGATGATGAAAAAAAGAAATGTCTATTTTAGAAGGCTCAATTATTGACCCCATCAAGCAAAGAAAACAACTAATGAGACGGCTTAAGAACTGTCTTATGGCAGTTCTCACTGGCAAGAACCGACCATGTGTGGCCATAAGAAAACCTCTCCATCAAGCTACACATGGCATTCCTGAGCTGCCAGCGATCCAAACCGCTTCTGCCCTCTGGATCTGCCTAACACATTCTGTTTTCCCACTTCTGGTTTGAGATCTTATTGCATAGAGCCCCCATGTGGTCTGCTTAGGGTGCATGTAGTGACTGGAGACAGTTTCACTTCACCATGAAGACGGTCCTGATGCAGACAGCTGTTCTCTAGTTCAGGACAAATTTTCCTATAGTTTTGTACCTGACCCTCCAATAATAAAACTGCATAAAACTCCATATTAACCTAAACACATCTGTTATATTTTACTACTTGATGCATAACATACAGTATGATTTCAGTATGGCTGCTGTCTATTATCATGCTGTTAAGTCTGGTTCCTCACGAGATTTCTTCCTACTGCCTATTTCAGGGAGCTTTTCCTTGCCACCGTCACCCTCGGCTTGCTTATCAGAAAAAAAGAAAAAAAGGCTTCAATTTGCTAAAAAGCATAAAGACTTTATGGAAAAAGTCATGTGGGCTGTATCACAAGGACTGCATGTTTTTTTTTTTTAATGCAAATAAAGAGACAGATGGCATAATTGCATTACACTCGTATTGTGCATGTGTGACAAAAAACCTCATGTGACCATAACAATTAGAAGGGTTTGTATTTGTATATGTCTAGTATTTAATCATTTTCATTTGTACTGTATTGGACAAGTTGGACATCTTTACCATCATACACTGTCAAAAATGTTTTCCCAACATGTACAGTAACAGTGATATTCTGACTTGGTGTACAGTATGCGTATGTGTACACCCACTCACAAAAGTGACTACTCTAAAGTATATCCAATTTTCATTTCTATAGTATTGTCCCTTGAAAACATATAATAAATTGGTTGCTGAAATGTGAGGGGTGTACTCACTTTTGTGAGATACTATATTATTGTATGGATATTAAAGCACACACTTTGTTCATTTTTTGTTTGTAAATATCTGATCATTTGAACCTCTGAACTATGGTTCAGAATTGCAAAATGTGACTCTTAAATGACAGCGGGTAATTCCTAGCTTCTCCTTTAAACATCCGTGTTGAACTTTGAAAAAGAGGATCTGTTCTTGAATGCCTTTGTTCTGTTTTGAAAGTTTGGAGTTTCCCTTCCTCAATTAACTTGCCTTCATGCAGTACAAGTGTCAGTGAGAATGCACACGGAAAATGCTAGTGCAAGCACAATAAACAGCAATTGAGCATTTAAACGAAGAAATGCTCACTAGTATAATAATGGGCTTGTTTGTAGTATTTGTAGAGTTTCCTTGTTCCATTCTCTAACCCCTCAAAAGGCCCCTCAAAAGGAAAAAGAGGTGAGACGAATGGAGGAACAGGTGGGAATTACAGTATTACAGTACCACAGACAGTAATTTAATATTTAATAAGTGCCAAAGAACACAGCAGGCATGGGTTTACACATGGCTTAATTCCTACATGTGTACAGACTTTATATAGCATCGTCATTCTTTGAAAAATGGATTAAAATTACAAACTCCATCAATATCTACAATAACAGGATCATTTCAGCTAACAGACTATAACAAAGATGAACACAATGATGTATGATTACAATATGACCAGAACAAGAAATCAATTATAATTAAACTAAGCATAAATATTCGAAAGAATTCAGACTCCATGAAATTTCCACTCATTTTCACCCAGTAACCAAGCACAGTAGAGTCACGAGACTCGGTAAAAGCAACGGTAAAAGAAGGCTGTATTGGGGGAATGACGATTCCAGCTGGCTCAAAGCCCGTTGCAATCGTTACCATGTACACTCGTGAGTGGAACGCCTGATCTTTGAAAATTAGTGGAAAGCTTGTCACCAACTTGTGGAACAGACGTTCTGGTCTTTGAGGACTGTACACACAATTATTCACCAACACCACTTACACATTATAGAAACTTGGCTGGGAGTTACTGCCACATCCACTGTACTGTATGGTCCTGACCTCTCAAAGCCATTTCTTCATGTTTGGGCTATTAGAGGAGTCCCTATGGGGCAAACCTTTTAGACCTGATGCAAGCCGTCTGATCATGGCTCCAGCATACTGAGGAAACTTTCTACATCAATGGCAACCAAGCACTAGTGAAACACTGGGATAAGTGCATTAATAAAGAAACGGTTTATATAGTGAAATAAAAAAATAAATAAAAAGGTTTGGTCTTGCTTTCCTGGCATGAATTTTCTTTAGGGCCAGTTTCATCTTGTTACTTGATAAGTTTAGCAAATGCACTTGACAATACTGTTCTTGCAAGAAGTGTTCCAGACCATTTGACCTTCAGGTCTTAAAATTTTTTGTTACTTTTATATTGAAGGTTTCACTAATTCTGAAAAGCACCCTTTCGATGTCTGAGAGAGAGGGAGCAATAATGATTGTGTAAAGTAAACCATCCATCATTTCAACACATCATCTTGAAGGATGGTCAGCTGCATTGACCCATGACTTCCTACCATCAGTCATTGCTTTAAGGGGAAGTTATATTGCTGAGGACCCATTCATGCACCCCCTCATATACTGTGGGTAATTTTGAAATGCCAATCATCAAACAACACATCTTCTGATTGTGGAGAGTCTCCAGAGAAAGTCTAACAAAAACAGAGACTGGAGGTGTAGGAGATTCAGACCCCTGACCCTGGAGGTGTAATGCAACAGTGATAAACATTAAACCACTGTGCAACCATAAAATAAGCTATACCAAATACAATTTTCCACTCATGTGAAACTATTTATCTATATTTCACCAAACAGCTTGGAGCTCATTTTAAATATTTTTATATTTTATCTGTCTCTATGCAAATAAAAAGTCATTTCCCATGCTTTATCACTTTCATTTATTTGGAAACATTGCGAGAAAGAAGTCTTTCCAGAGGGCATATGAAATTTACACAGTGTCATTAGAATAACAAATGATCCTGTGTGATGTGGTCAGATCAAAAGTTTTGGTCATAACACAACATCTACATGTTTAGAAAGCATACACAGAATGAAAGTGTTACTAACTATAACCCAAGGTTCTTACAAAAGTTCTGTTTTATGGTGGCTAATCCAGTAGATTTGGGGAAGTGCAACGATACAGTATTTTACCGTCAAAGCTTGTTACTTTTGCCAAAAGGTTTAATTTGGGCCGTAGATAAAACTTCTAACAAAATCCACACAGAAATGGGTAAAGAAACACAGTATTTCGCAATAATTATGTCCTCGACTGAAAAACTGTTAATAGAACATTATCTCTCTGCAAGTTTCTCCAACATTGTTAGACATCGTTAGACAGGAAGAGACTCAGTGCTCAGTGTCCCTCCATATCGTGTATTCTTAAGCCCAAATGATCACTTATGAAATGCTTTATTTTTACGTTATTTATTAATTTATTCATTTTCTATACTGCTTATACTGTACAGGGTCACTGGAAGCCCGGAGCCTATCCCAGGAGACTTTGGTCTTGGGTCTCAGGTCATGGGTACATCCTGCACAGAGTGCCAATCCTTCGCAGGGCACAGAATCAGAACGAGATTTATTGCCAAGTATTTATGCACTTACAAGGATTTTTTTTTGGTGACATAAGTTTGCATAGATGATAGAAACACACACAACAAAATACTAAAAAAAGAAGAATTGAATGTGGGGTATTAACAAATAAATATCAGTGAAATTGCACAATATTGCACCTATTGCAAATATTTATATTGTACATATTTTTAGTGCACAGTGGGGAGAACATTTAACTGTAACGTTTAATTAAATTACAGTTTATTGTATTTATATAGCACTTTTAATAATGGTCAATGCCGCAAAGCAGCTTTACACTATCAAAGGAAAATTATAGAAATTTGTATGAAATGTGAAAAATGTGTATGAATCAAAAATGATCAGGGGCCTTCGAGTGGCCCAGTGGTAAAGCGCTTGCCCTATTATTTGAAGATCGCCGGTTTGATCCAGGTGATGCTGTTACCTCTCACAGCCGGAGGTCTAGAGGGAGCTGATTGGCCGAGCTCTCTCAGAGGGGAGGGATGAGAGGTACTTTGTGCTCCCACATTAATCACGGCTCTACAGCCAATCAGGGGCGTCTATGAGCTCGCGCATGCGGAAGGAGCGGCTAGCGCTTTCCTCTGAATGTGTTACTCCGCCCCTAACGGTGCGTGAGCGAGCAGTTCGAAAAGATGTGGTCGGTTGGCGCCACGCGGTTCGGAGGAAACACGTGATAGTCTTCGCCCTCCCGGCTGAATGGTAGTAGTAGTAGTACCTTCCTGAGATGGCAATAGGAAGAAACCTTGAGAGGACTCAACAGGGAATCCATCCTCATTTGGGTGATAACGGATAGCAGGAATTGTTTTGCAGTCATACTGTGTGTTGGGTAGTTGGATATAACAGATGTTAATATGGAGTTCAGTTCCTTATTGGAGGGTCAGGTAGTGTGTAATTTCAGTCCTGGACTATTGAGCAACTGCCGAACCGAAGAACCGAACTCTGTGGAATACCAAACTTTACTTGGGAACATGCATAATAGTTACCATTTAAATCTACAAACTGATAGTGATCAGTCAAATAGGATCTGAACCAGGAGAGGGCCGTTTCCTCAATTCATACTACCTTCTGATCCATGAAGGAGGATATCATGATCAGTGGTGTCAAAAGTTGCACTAAGGTCAAGTAACACAAGCAACCCTGATCAGAGACCAATAGGAGATCATTTACTTCATTAACAAGTGCTGTCTCTGTGCTGTGATGGTGGGGCCTAAATCCTGAATGATACAGTTTGTGTATGCTATTCCTATATAGATATGAACATAGTTGCTGCGCTACTACAGTATTTTTTCCAGGATCTTTAAGATAAAGGGGAGGTTTGATATCGGTCTGTAATTGGATAGCTGATAGGTACAAACAAACTATTTGCTCACACACAATTTGAGAATGCCACTTAGCCCACTCTGCATGTCTTTGACATGTGAAATTCTGTGTCGATAACTTTCCGACGCCAAGTAAGAGAAAAACTTGATTTTCATAAAGGTTGGAATCATCACCACTGCAGTTATTGCTGTTTCTGTTTTGGACTTGTTTATGACTGTAATTTTGTCATGATCCCTGATGTACTTTGTGCACTGCTTCATCATGCCTGTCTTTCAATCTTGTTAATGTCTAGTGTTGTTGAATCTTAAATCTTTTTAATAATAAAAAAAAAAGAACTCCGCAAATGTCGCCATGATTATATTTGGATAAATCTTAAGTGATCCTTTTAATTAATTAAATTAATTGAACAGTAAGTTTACAATTTATGGATAACCCTATTCTATTATAGTGCATTTATTGCTTGTATGCTTTACATATTAAATACAGTTAGGAAGTCAATAAATATTGTGGAACATTTTAATTATTAAGCTTGTAACATGACCTGTAACATGCGCACTATTTACAGCCTGGTTTATTAGAAAAGGTCAGTTTGGTTCCTGTCTGTCCACAAAAATGCTGTTTGGTTCCACAGAGAGCAAGTGGTTGAACCAACAGACAATCAAATACCCCTTAAAAGCGTTAATAAAAATATGTTTATGAGAGAGTACTTGTAAATGCTTTTCCCATTTTAAAATTAATTCTGTATTTGCATTGCTGTCAAACCACAGAAGAATCCAGAATATCCTGGTTTGACAGCTAGGCAAATATAAATTAGATTTTATCACCACAATATAAATAGTATTAATGGAAACAGCTTGAAGAACGCAGTGAGCAGTGTATTTGTTATTTCATTTTTTTTTGGACGTTTCTTTGAACCCAGAGGAAACCCACCAAGCATGAGGAGAACATGCAAACTACATGCACACAGACCCAATGCAGGAATCAAACCCGGGACCTGGAAGTGCAAACCAAACTGCTAGCCACTGTGCCGCATAAGCAATCATACAAAAATATTCATGCTAACTCAAATAGTAAAGAAGAAAAATTTTCCTATGCAGCTTGATATATTAAAATGCCATTTTAGGCAGTTCAATTCAATTTTATTTGTATAGCACTTTTAACAATTATTATTAATTATTTATATTAATTGTTATTGTCACAAAGCAACTTTACAAGTCACATGCCAGGCAGCTCCCTAGATAACAATTTTAGGCTAGCAGAACATCTTTTAGAAAGTTATCATTTTTGGTTCCTAGAGCAGGCAGCACAGTGGTGTAGTGGTTAGCATTGTCGCCTTGCACGTCCAAAGTCCGGATTCAATTCCCAGCCAGGCTCGATTCCTATCTGTGTGCATCTAAGTTTTTAAGGAGGTTAGGCTAATTGGCGTTCCCAAATTCCCCATAGTGTGTGAGTGTTTGTATGTGCGTGTGCCCTGCGATGATTTGGCACCCTGCCTTGTGCCCTAATGCACACGAGGAATCTAGAGGAAGCATAACCTGGGCAGTTGCATTTAGGGTCTGACTACCATGAGCTATCAAAGGCCACCACAAAAGTGAAATAGTCAAGTCTTAGTAGATTTAATATGAGCTTTTACACAAAACCAATGGGTGAGAAATAATCAAGTCTAAAAGCAGTCTTTCTGTCATTTCCTCTTCCTCCTCCACGCTCTCAGCACTCTCCCACTTAGTAAGACTCCCAGCTCACTAAGGAGCTGTCTAGACCACCCACCTTCCACTGATGATATATTCCAGGTAAACATAAATTGTATAAGCTTGTGTTTAACTTAACTGTAAGCAATCACATCCAGTAAAATGTGTTTAAAGTCAATAAAAAATAAAGAGAAGTGTCATCTATGTGTCAAAAGCAATGGCTTGGACTTCCATATAAAGGTCTGGATGTGTTTCCAGTCATCTAATGTTTCAATATTTTCAAATATTGTACACTAGTTGTAAGGCTGTTACAGCTGTTGTATGATTAGACTTTTTCTCCAAAACTTCAGTCTAGTAAAGTCATGTCTACTTGTCCCTCATCATATTTCCTAGTTCGTCATGAGATCTCTTATCTGTTCCTGGAGCCTTATCGCTTGTCTGTCTGATCAGTCCTGCTGCTGTCACCCTACGGAAAACATCAACAAGACCAATGCTGGGACACAAGTAAAAGCTCACCACCTGTTGCTCAACCCACCACACTGCACACTGGTTCAGGAGCACAGATAAACCGATCACCTGAACTGAAAGATATTTATCTGCAGGGCTTCGGGAATGTCACAAATGTGTAATAATCCAAACTTGTTAAATAGCCAGCTTTGTCTAGGGGTTAAATATTATGGTTAAAAAAAAAGCTTAATTTCATGTTAAGAGACGGGAACTGTGAGGGCTTAGCAGAGAAAACCACCAAAGTTTCAAGATTCAAGATTCAAGATTCAAATAACTTTATTAATCCCAGAGGGAAATTGCTTATGCTCGGTTACAGGTGCTCACAGTTGTTAACTAAGTAAGGTAATAAAGAATAAAGGTAATAAATAATAATAATAATAATCTTTTTTTAAAAAAAAAAAAAAAAAAACTCTTAAAACAGTAAGTACCATAAGAATATGACTCAGGGCCACTTGTAAGTATTGCACAGTAATCTAGTATTGTTTATGTAATATTGTATTATTGTGTGAGATCTTGTATTACATATTTTCAGAGATTTCTTTCAAAAATGTTACTTTCTGCATCTGAAAAATTATATCAGAACATGCTTCTTTTTGTCTCGCATTCATAAGAAGTTTTTTATTAGAAGCTGTTATCCCTTTATGAGTCAGAAGTCATGACACAAAATTCTTTGGTTTACACACATACACTACACTGATCAGCCATAACAATATGACCACCTAATATTAAGCAGGTCCCACCTTTGCCACCTTAACAGTGATGCTCTTTGTATTCTGACACCTTTCTATCCCAACCAGCATGAACTGTTTGACTACACAGGCCAGCCTTCACTCCCCATGTGCATCAGTGACAGAGACTGGGCCACCCATGTCCTTGTCACCAGCTCACCGGTTTTCCTTCCATGGCATCCCTTTTGGCATGTCCTGACCACGGGAGACAAGGAAAATCCCACAGGAGGTTCAGTTTTGGAGTTGCTCTGACCCAGAGTCATCACAAGCTGGTCCTTGTCAAAGTCAGCTAAATGCTTATGCTCGCCCATTTTTTTTTCTGCTTCCAAAAATTCACTTCAGGAAAAGTGTTCACTTGCTGTGTAATATATAACACCCACTTTCAGCTGCTTTTGTAACAAGATATTGTATGTATAGCTACTGTAAGAAAGATGTAAGAAAACACAGGTCATTACTGTTTTGGTGGCAAAGTGGGGACCTATTCAACATTAGGCGAGTGGTCATAAGGTTATAGCTGATCGGCGCATATTACTAGCAGTACTAAGTGCTGCCCCCTGCCGATGACTATTGGCAATGCATGTTTCTTGACCATTGGCAATGCATGTTTTCTTTAAAAAAACAATTAAACGAAAACTAGACAAAATGACAGTTTTAGTAAAAATAAATAATTAATTTAATAAAACTTAATTCCCTATTGATTCAATTTGTGTTTATGGGTGTTCACACAGATTAGCAAAGAACATAGGACACTATAACGCTTAGCCTTGTTTCTTGCGGACTCATTTAGGTGCTGCACCATCGCGTGTGCCCTAGAGCTAATAGAATGTCATGAGTTTGGGAATATACTGTAAGATTCTCTTTATCAAGTTAGCTGTGACATTATAAATAAATGACATGCACGTGTTATTATTTACACGCGCATGATGAGTATTGATGGTTCCCGGTGTGTTTCTTTATTAACTCGGAGACACAGATGAATTAAACTAACAGTGAAATGGGAACTATATTGTTATATTACTGATGTCAGGTTAAACAGGTTAAACAATGCTGGGAGTGAGGGTTAGCGCCCTCCGTGGGGTAAGACTTTTATTATTATTATTATCATTATTATTATTCTGTTGTAGCACATGTAGCTGGCTAGTTAGTAACTGTACTAACCAAATTTTCCATTTCTAGTGTGTGAGACACTGCTGCTGCTCATCACCTGCAGCACAGAGTGTCCAGTGTAAAAGGAATTACAGTTTCTTTAAAGGTGAGTTTTCTTATTGTTTTATACGCCCACCCTTTCGAATGCTCCACTCTGATTGGTCAGGAGGCGTGGACAAGGGTTCATGCTGCAAGGAAGATCTGGAATATTCTGTTAATGCTATAGCAACCACACGTTGTATTAAAAAGTTTCGAGATTAGTTTTGTAACATTCCAACAGGTGGCAGCACAAGAACTCATGCACAGCCTCAGGGAGCACTGACCTTCACCAGTCAGTGTACCAAAAGACATTGTAATTATGGCGGTTGGACCATATACTGTACGTGCTGCTCAGTAAAAATGCAGTTTTTGTTTAATTTAATTTCAAGTTAAATTTATATTATATATATTATATTAAACTCTTCTATTTGAAATTAGTTTGAAATAATAATTTAGAAATATTTAGAAATAATGGTTTCTTTATTTAAGGGAAAAAGGTGTCCATACCTACTTGGACCAATGTGAAAAAAGTAATTGCCCTAGTTGGGCCTCCTTTGGTGGCTACTGCAATTAATTGTTTACAATAACTGGCAATTAATTTTTCTAGTGTGACAAATATGCAAAAAAAAAAAAATTACGGGGACAAATATTTTTTCACAGCACTGTATGAATATTTGAAATATAATATTAAGCATATTTATTTTCTTATAGATTTATTATTATTTTCAGACATTTTGTGGATTGTTTGGGTCCTTGTGAATTAACTATTGCGAATAGTGATGCTCTGATTAATCGGCCACTGATCATGATCGGCCGATATTGGCTAAAAATACCTTGATCGGCGAACCCCAAAAGCGCAGATCAAAAAAGCCGATCACTTGACGGAAATTACTCGCCCGACTTTTTCATACGTGCATGCACAGCACACAGGTAAACAGTGGTAACATGAGTTCTCCCGTCTGGAAGTTTTTCAAAGCGTCCGATAAAGACGTAAAGTTAGCCGTTTGCAATGTATGTCGTGATGAGCTGGAAGCAAGCAACGTCATTTTAACACCACTAACATGATTAGGCATCTTAGAACACCCCATACAACTAAATATGCTGAGTATGAGAACAAGTTTGACTTTTTGCTGCCAATTATAAAATGTAATCAGTGTATTAAGAGGCTACATAAAGCTGATCTGATGTGTGTTGGTCTGCCTGACCCCACTTTGTTTGGAATAATTTTAAGCTACTCTGCCTTATTTGGGAAAGATGGCCTACAGTAGCCTTAGGTTCCCATTTTCTAAAATAAACACTTGGTGGTTCTTCAACTTCTGTTAGATTATAGATAAAAGATTCCCGTTTCCCTGCCATTCTGTGATCGGCAGTGATCAGCAATCGGCAGATTATAATCTTGGTGATTGGTAATCAGTGATCGGCCCCAAAAATGCTGATCGGATCATCTCTAGTTGCGATTGAAACAATACTGTATTAGAATGTTTAATAAAAAGCTGTTATTTTTATTATTATCTGCTTTCATTCAATTATAAGAAAATGATCAACACCAATCAGTAAATGTAGTATAATAAAATAAAAAGTGTAATCTTGAACAAATTGCAGTGGTTTAAGAGGAATAAAGCACCATGGGAAATGTTGTAATAGGAAAATAATCAGTCATAAATGTAAATGACTGTCGCTATTCGCATTTGTTTTGCAGATGATGTTAAGTCGCCTCGAGCCGTGGTTAACCCAGACATCTCAAAGTAAGAGCCCTAAAGAGTAATAAAGTGTGATAATGACGTCTATATGGTTATCGTTGCTATTGGCCAAACTGGAGTTGTGTTTATTTTTTACTGGACCATGTTAAAGAAGGTGTTTCCCTTTCACTGAGGTCTTCCACTGACTGTCACTTGAGTAACACATGCATTTATCTGCTTTTTTATCACAATCTCATAAGAAATTGTGAACAGTTAATGTTGTGGAAACATTCTGAAGAAGCTTTAATAAGACTTCAGTTGAAAAGACACATCAAATTGTTTATTTGAAATATTTGTTTTAAAAAATCTACTGCATCTTGTCTTTATTCATACACTAGCATTTGTCACCTTTGTTCTGACTTTGTTGACTCTGGTTACTTCGGATAAGAAACACACAAAAGTGGGCATATAAGAACACAAGAAACACCTCTGGCTTTTCATGTATCAGTAAAAGGGAAAGCAAAGCTGTAGTCCTATTCACTGTGTTATTGTCATTGTACATGTGTGTTATTATTCAGAATCCGTAACATTGGCATCATGGCCCACATAGACGCAGGGAAGACCACCACCACTGAGAGGATGCTCTATTATTCTGGGTACACGCGTGCACTTGGAGGTAAGCTCAAAGTGTTAGCATCTTTAGTTTACAGTATATGCTACTATATCGAATTTCTCCTTTAAAGACATAAGTATGACCAGAACTAGGGTACAATCAGAAACCCAAACCCAGAAATCCCTCCATCATCATATTATGGATGACAAAATTGATCAGATATTTATTTTTTTAAACAGTTATGTCTAAGCCACAGTAATAATTCCGAGTAAGTACATGTTCGTACATTGGAGCAATAAAACTGTGCAACACTCCACGTAAGTGTCATTTCCTTCAAATTTAACAAACTTTAAAGCAGTTAAATACTTTTGGTGTGCACTTAATGTATAACATGTTGTTTCACATGTGAATATTACTGAATAAATGATGAGTAATATTGTGATACAGCCTCACGACACAAGAAAAAGTCATATATATATATATATTTATATATATATATATATATATATATATATATTTAAAATATGTAATTCTGTAAAAAGAAAGAAAAAATAATAGAATAGAAGAATAAAAACAAAGAATACAAAAAGCTGGTTGCAAAGTTTTCAATTTCTTCAAAATGGTACTTGGTAGAAGCACTTGTGCTGCAATAAGAGCTTTAATAGTTTTGATGTAATTTCCTACCGGTCTTGCATGCTGTTTGTAAATAATATTTCAATAATTCTTCTTGGTAGATCTCCTCCAGCCTCTTCAGAAAGATTTAGTGTTTTTGTTGACTCCAATTTTTAAACAGGGCCACAGATTATTGTTGAAATTTAGATCAGGGTTACGGTGTTACTTTGGGCTGTTGTCCTGTTAAAGATAAAGTTTCTCCCAAGCATTTTCATTTTTACAAAGCGGTTCTCTAATATCACCCTGTATTTGGCTAGATTGAAAATTCCGAACAGAAAATGAATGGTAACATGCTTTATATAATAAAGCAGTAATTACTTGCAGTAATGCCTGTTATGTTTTATAGATGTAGATGATGGAGACACTGTGACTGATTATATGGCTCAGGAGAGAGAACGTGGAATTACGATTCAATCA
The DNA here is from genome assembly GCF_024256425.1 of Clarias gariepinus. Lineage (NCBI taxonomy): Eukaryota > Metazoa > Chordata > Actinopteri > Siluriformes > Clariidae > Clarias > Clarias gariepinus. Next base: position 13,781,729 of record NC_071123.1, on the reverse strand, counting down.
GCTGCAGTTACCTTCGACTGGAAGGATTACAGGATTAATCTTATTGACACTCCAGGTACACACACACACGCACGCGCACACACACACACACACACACACACACACACACACACACACACACACACACACACACACACACACACACTTTTCTGATTTATGCAGATACTCAAGCTAGACGGGTTTGTTTCAGGCCATGTGGATTTTACTCTGGAAGTTGAGAGAGCTCTGCGTGTTCTGGATGGAGCTGTGGCTGTGTTTGATGCCTCAGCTGGCGTGGAGGTGAGGAGCTTTAAACTTTAAACTGCTTTAAACTGCTTCCATCATACCTGGAAGGGGAATGAAGAAAATACATGGGAAAAAAACATTATCCTTTACAAAAATATATAGGAAAAAATAGTCTTTAAATACATGAAAGAAAAAATACTCTCAATAAAATGTAAAAATATTACCTTTTATTGTTGAAATCTTGCAAAACCCAGACCTACTGGTAACCTTTTGCACCTTTTGTGTCTGTCATTTTCCTGCCAAAAGGGACATTACTTGCCAAAACTGTCAAATACAATGCCAGTGGCAAAACTCGTATACAAAACTAGTCATTTTCAGCAAGAAAACACATCTGTTATGTCTTCTTAAACCTCACAACTTTGCCTCGATTGCTTCTATGCTGTTCTGAATTGAAAACTCTTTGAACTGTCTATGTTGTGTTTTAGGGCTAATGGGAGGTACAATGCTAATTAGCTTCTAACACAAGATAAAATCTTAAATCTCTCAAACCTCTGGTAAAGGGCATTACTTGGTGTGGAACAAAGGGAACATCGCACACTAGCTTTGCATTTTATGCTATTTGGGATACAATTTTGGAACAGTTAGTTGACTATTAATAAGAAAGCTTGAAATGTTAGTATTAGTTCATGTTACCTGCACACAATTTCTGAAGCGTAAAGCACATCATATTCCATGGAATTGTCTCAAAGCATCAGTTGGTAATCCAGTACTTCTGTTATTGTTTGGTCCTGAAATACAAAAACACATGGTCGGCTAATGTCGGGTAATGGTATTCGGCTGTCCACCTGGTCTGCAAAAGGACAAGACTACCTGGTCATTTAAACAATAATTTAAACAATAAACATTTTAGTTTAAGACTGAAATTTTTCTTAAGGTCACACAGAGGTTTTGCACTTGTTCTGTGTTTTAATTATTTTGTAACTGTTTTACAAAGAAATAAGCAAAAACAAAGATTACTTGTTTATCAATGACTCTTATTTATTATTACCTCAGATATAGATTTTTTTTCCCTACTGGTATGCCTTTTGTATTTTTTCTAATTCTGGACTTTGTATATCTCAGTGTTTTGGAAGATTGTACAAATGTGAGCCGAAAAAAGGTTCTCATGTGAGAGCCGTTCTCACGCTATACAGAGCTGCTCTGTCTATTTGCTGCGTAACCAAAAATCCAGAGGTTGGATAATTGTGTTGTTAACTTTGTTGATCCATGCTGTACAACATCTTGTTATAAATCCCCTGGACTTTTGGTTCTGGAGCAGATGAGAGGTTTTGCATTGACGAGCATGCTGTGGTTGAAGTATTCTATTTTTAGATAAAAATTTCATTGCAGGTTGAATACATGACTAGGCCTGTTTGGCCGTTTTTTGCTTAATTTAATTGCAGGCACAAACCATGACAGTGTGGCGACAGGCAGAGAAACACAATATACCTTGTATCTGCTTCCTAAACAAGATGGATAAACCTGCAGCCAGGTAACATACAAACCTGCACATTAGTTTTTTTAAATACTTTTTTTCACTTCAGTCCAAATGAGTTGTTCAAGTTCAGTTGCATGATTTGTGTCTAGCCCGAGCATTAGCGACGGGAATCACCAGGGACCACCTGATATATGTTATCACAATGCTAGCATCACGATTTAAAAAATATCCCGATTCAGTGTTGTATATATTTTTTAGATTTTGTTACAATTCTAAACAAACTTGGTAAAATCCACAAAGGATGCTGTACTGCCTGCCAGTCTGTTAATAATGTAGACTGCACCACTTGTAGGATTAGAAGAACTGCAACATTTTACCACCTCAAATGTGTGTAAGTATACAGAGGGGTCTAAAAGATGTATACACATTTATGCCCTATGTATGCCCTTTTTTTAAAACTCAAATTGAATTACTGCAGCAATGTGTAATAATATGTCTCATCTAAAGATGTCAGTAGTTGAACATTTATTTAATCATGTGACCGGTCAGAAAAGAGCCACATACTTTTCATTTGCGTACATCAAGGGTACATGGATTTTTTTTTTTGTGCCTGTGTGTATAATTTTGTATTTTCATACAAAAGAATCATTATAAGTAACTGATTTAGTTTTTGTTCATCATCTGTACTGTGCATGGTTTATTATATGCAATAATATAGTATCATTGTAATCATTTCCAATTCTTTCAGCAAAAGATCTATCCATCTATCTAAGATAGATGAATAGATCTACTTTTCATTGATACCCAAATGGAAATTTAGGATTTCACTAGATAAATGTTTGAATAAAGTACTCTTCATTCATTATAGCGACCCGATTGTTAAAACGCTGACTTTCTTTTTAAAAGATCTTATTCATGCCAGTTGATTCAGTGATTCAGAGGATAGAGAGGAGTCTGGAATCTGATTCCAGACATTTTGTAATAAAATTTACAGATTTTCTCAGAATTTTTCTTTAACAAGATTTGTCTATATACATCACTTACACAAGTTACCTCGAAGCATGTAGCTCTACATTGTAATAGTTTTAGCAGGAGATAAACCACATCTTACATGTAAATGTGTTGCTCTTTTTTTAATACCTTCTCTCAGCATCAGCTACTCTGTAGAGAGCATTAAGACAAAACTGAAGGCCAATCCTATACTTCTTCAAGTAAGCATTCTCCTTTTCAGTCCACCATTCATTTATGTTCATAACAATAATCAGTCATTTATGGATCCTTTTCTTAAAATATATTTTTTCAGCTCCCTGTCGGCTCTGGAAAGGGATTTGTGGGATTGGTGGACTTGATCACCAAGCAGCGAATGACATGGCAGGGAAAGTCATGGGCAGAGGATGGGCGGGCTTTTGAGACAAGAGCCCTCCTGCCTACTGACGACCCAGAATTCCTTGATGAACTCAAGCAAGCCAGAGCCACCCTCATAGAACAGGTATTGTGCAGTGAAACACAACATTCATCTAAAAGCAGATTGGTAAATGAAAACAAAGCAAGCGTTAAATCAATAATAAAGTTTTTAAATATTTTTCGTCATATTTCTTGCAGGTTGCAGATTTAGATGACGAATTTGCCGAGCTGGTTCTTGGAGAACATGGTGACAACTTTGACTCAGTGCCTGCTGGGAAAGTATGTTATTATACACACTTTGTTGTGTGTATTTAAGTGTCGATGTGTGTGTGTGTTTTCAGTAGCTCTTTTAAGCCATGCTAAAAAATTCAAAAATAAATCGTCAAAAGTGTCAGTTTCTTTTTGCCATCCTGGTTTAGAGATCAGGGCTAATGTGCAGTTTGGCCTTCTTTCCTCCAATCACATGTAATAAATAATAGTCTGACTAGAGTCCTTAATTTTTCTAGAAAAGTTTATTGCAAGGCTGCTTTTTGATGTTGATCGCTGAATTTAATCAGGTCGTGACTATGGTAGATATAATAAAGCAATGGAAATGTGTTTTCAGTTGCAGGAGGCAGTAAGGAGAGTGACGCTGTCTCGGAAAGGAGTGCCTGTACTGTGCGGGAGTTCACTAAAGAATAAAGGAGTTCAGCCTCTGCTAGATGCCATCACAGCATACCTCCCTGCACCTGATGAAAGGAACCACGACCTGGTGTGAGTCTGCTGTACTCCTCTGCTCTCATTACTATTCCTCCTCGTCTATGAGTCTGCTCACCACTGTTTTAATCCTTTACTTATTTACTTCATCTCTGTATGTCTGCTCGCTTTAGTCTTGCACGCTTTAATGGTAATAAAAAAGTACAGCAGTTCTAGGATTTAGAAAACTGAAAACAGTATTATGCTAGTATTTAGATTGGAAATAATCAATACATTCATTATAAATATCTCGGTATGTTGTGACTAATAGGGATGTGTGTATTTAAGCCCAGTAGCAGGAAAAAAACAGAGAGGTTGTAATATGAGCTGCAGAAAGCGTTTAAAGAATCATAAGCAACAGTAAATTAATGAAGGGACAGTGAAGCACTCTTTCATTTTATTTTTGAACTAGACTTGAAGATATGGCAGCAGCAAATATGTGATCCGAACTGAAATATGAAAATATTTTGGTGATAAAGTGATAAAGTGACTGATAAAAGACACAAAATGAAACTACGAAATGTGGAGTTTCTCACTCTGGAGTGAAAGAAGTCAAACTGAATATGTTTTTACATTTTCTGCCATTAACCCTGGAAAACCCAGACCACCTTATCTTAATAGGAAATCTATCTCCTTTGGCTGAAATAATGATACAGACCCAGTGAATCCTAAAACAGGTGTTTTTTTTAAATTAACCCTTTCCTACTACATGTAATGACATGGTCCATATATGACCCCTTGGGATGTCCAGTATGTTTTACCAACTGGTTACGTTCACTCATGACATAAATTTTCTCATTTCAAAATATATTTATTGATTTTAACTTTTCATCAATCACTATGCACATAAAATTTTGCTTTTCCTGGCAGGAACTAAAAACACTGGCATCAAACATGCCAACCTATCAAAAAACATGTAAAATGAACAGACCTGAAAAAAGGTTTACCACGGTAGCAGCCATGATTGATGTGAAAAAAAATCAGGTTAGTTCAGTCAGTTACCACAAAATGTCAGTGTTATGGGTTCACATAGGGCACACTGGGTTGTAATGCAAAAAGAAATCGTTACTTTGGTGAGTGGGTTGAATATAACGGTGAAGTAAATGTCTGGGTCAAATATGACCCCAGGGGTGCTCCAGGGTTAAAGCCCACTGGATCTCATCGTTCGAACACTGATCACTAGAGATGGCGAAAAAATTTATTCAGTGATGTATCCTGATTCTGCATCTTCAGGGTCCGAGTTTGATTCCCGCTTCGGAAAGCAAGACTTACTCGTTTTTTAAGTAATAATTAATTTAAAATCTTTGCTTGCAATCTGAGGTTCCACTGTGTATATATATATATATATATATATATATATATATATATGTGTATATAGATTTTTTTCTATAATATAATTATAATTTTACATGATGTTAAATAAATATTTTTTCTTTCTATTCATTACATTACATTAGTTTACTTTGACAACAAACTTGAATGGTTTCCCTTACCTTTCATTGCTTTGGGACTTATGTTTTTTTTTAGACGCTGGTATAAGGACGACTTGTGTGCTCTGGCGTTTAAGGTGGTCCACGACAAACAGAGAGGCCCTCTTGTTTTCCTGAGGATCTACTCTGGCTCTATGAAACCACAGTCAGCAGTGTACAACATCAACCGAAACGGAACGTAGGTCTATCGCAAAATACTAAGCACCATCCACACAGTTTCCTTAAGCATATCTGGACCACACACTCTATATTAACAAACTTAATTAACAAACAGAACAGAAAAAAAAAACACATAAAAGTCAGTTAAGAGCATATTAACCTCTTTTTCTATTCATCTTTGTAACAGAGAGAGAATGAGTCGACTCCTGCTGCCATTTGCAGATCAGCATGTTGAAATCCCCTCACTGTCTGCAGGAAACATCGCACTCACTGTTGGCCTCAAACAGGTACCGTGACCGTGTGTCGTTTCTCCCTCTGAAACATTTAATATGTTGTGTGTCATTTTAGGTTTAGTTCTCTTATTTAAAAATAAATAAATAAAGTATTACTCTTATACTTCACATGGCGCTAAACATAAATCTTTAGAAATATTTGGATTGTAGACCTAATATTTAGAAGCCAAAATGTAATCTTTTTCATACCATAACCAGGTGAACTCGTAGCTACACTGATTTAAACTGGAGCCGTGGGTACGAAATTTTTTATCAGGGTGTTTTCACATTAGGGCCCCCGAGATCTTTTTCGTGGTCTTAAGAACGATACAGCGTACTCGGGCACAAATCAAATCAGATATGGAACCAATTGTACCTGAGAACGGAATTAGATCAATATTTGTACGTGACATCATCAGTGCTGTCGGTCTCCGCTAATCTCATCCTTTGACTTACATCTATATCTGACAAAGTAAGAAGCTACGCATGAGAATTGCAAACCAAGTAGGTGCATAAAGCCACCTTTAGTGTAAAAACGCAAGTGTACCCAAGAACAGAGAACAAAAACAATGTTAAAGCTGGCCAGCAGGCGAGTGTGGAGGTGTTTACATGGTGCATTTTTACTTCAACTTATTCCCATTATTGGTGGAATGTTAGGCACAATGTAAACATTCATCTATTTAGATTCACACAGCATGAACATGAATGTCGTAACATTATTGTGCTTGCAATGAAGTTTTTGAACTGGTCTTTTTCTGAGGCATAAAGAGCTTTAATAAGAAAAAAAAGATTTGGGCATAATTCTTGTTAGATATTATCATTGGCAGGATTAGAATTGTTCATTTAGATTTATTGTCTTCATGGCACAGACTTGACCTTTAAGTATTCTCAAAAGATAAAAGTGATTCTGCTTTATCTATTGCACAACCAGCTTTGATGTGTGCTTGGTATTAATTTGTTTGTCCAAGATTGAACTTAATTTTGTTCATTATTCCATCTATTTTATGCAACGCATCAATTTAACACATCCTCAAAGCACGATGCTACCACCACCATAGTTAACAGTTGGTTACAGTGTTCTTTGGGGTTGAATGGCTCAATTTTCCCTCTCCAAACAGACCTCTGGTCAAAACTTTCCTCCAGAATTACTTTTTCTTTTTCTTATGACCAGCTGTAAAACTAAAGTCATGTGGATTTTGGAGCAGTGGCTTATTGCATGTCAGCTGTTTATTCCATGGTGATATAAAACTCACTTGACCAAAAAGAACAGTGACAAACAGCACTGGTGTTCCAGCAGCTTGCAGTTTATGCCAGGCCTAAGGATGCTCAACTGAGTGTGACAATTTGGATTGCCTTCCAGATCTGGGCGAAGTGGCTTTACCCCTCAATAAATTTTATACATTTAAAAAAGAATTTTAGCATTTGTATTGGTTTAGAAATGGCTCCAGGAGACGTTTCTGACTTGTGTAATTCTACCATCCTCTTTTTCCGATCTGTACTAAGCTCCTTGGACTTTCCCATTGCACAATGTTCTGTCAAACAAACCCTTTTCATGTTGTCAACTTTTCTTTAGTTTTTTCTTGTATTTGTGTACTAGAAACAAAGTTCTTGGATTGAATCCAGCACTCCTTTAAAATGTGACATATACATTTTGAGTGACAGTGATGCTTTTAATGGGAGCCAATTTCATTATATATGGTAATTTAAACTGGTACGGTCCTGTGTTTACTCAGACAGTGACCGGTGACACCATTGTCTCATCTAAAGCCTCAGCAGCAGCCGCAGCACGCCGCGCACACAAGGCGGAGGAGAAAAACGCATCTACCCGAGAGACGAACAGTCTGGTTCTGGCTGGGGTTGAGGTGCCAGAGCCCGTCTTCTTCTGTTCTATAGAGCCTCCCTCCATGGCTAAACAAGCAGGTACCGATTCATCTCACCTATTTACAACCACAAAGTCTTATGTCTAATAAAGATTCAACGTAAGTTTAAGCAAGGCTGCCAGGTTATAGAAATACACAACATTAAACAAATTTGCACGTGCACTTTATGTTGTCTCTTTTGTAAAAAAAAAAAAAAAAAATTTAGATAGTTCCCTGTTAACTTAATTTAAATCTGTCTTGTCCCAGCTAGCCGGCTAATTAGGTCTTTAAGTTAGCTAGTTAGTTTCTGTTAATTTACAGTATGTTGCATGTAGCACCTTGGTCCTGAAGGAACGTTGTTTCTTTTCACTGTGTACCAACTATATATGGTTAAAGTGACAATAAAAGCCTGCTTGACTTCTATGCATTTCTATAAACATCAAATTCAAATGGGGTTGATGATTGTTGAATATAATCAACTCCTAATGCATTATGATTACATCAAACTCCCATACAGTGGTGCTCGACTTGATCCTTTTTTTTAAGGTCAGAATTGTTCCTAAAATCTCATGCAGAACTCACAGGATTGGGATTAAACTGCTGTGTGGTTATAATGAACCTGTATGTTAGTGAAACTAATTTTAAACATAAATTTCTGGAAAGAAGTAAAATGACCTATGAATAGAATAAGTATAACTTGGGTTATTGTAGTCTTATAGGAAAATTATTGAAAGGTTGTACTATATTTAAGATACTGTATTTCAATTTAATTCAATTAATCATCAACAGGCTCATGTTATGATAGCTCTAAAAAGTCATTATATTAAAGGCTTCTCTCATTGCTTCCTGTATTTTTTTTTTTTAAGAAAGGCAAAAAAGGTAGCTTGTCATATTGCATAGAAAAAGCATAAAACATTGTGAAAAATATGCCCTGGCAAAATGACTTTACTGTAGTACTGTACTCAACTAGGGACCATGGAGGCCAATGGTGGTAACTTATGATAGATATATAGACCATATAGTTGGACTATAGAGGTTTCTAGATGGATGGATGAAACCAAACTACATATTTTTTTCTTTTTAATCTGTTTATGTGAAGAGTCCAGTGTACACGTCCCTCTGAACGAGCTGTTAATATAGAAACTATGTTTGAACAAACACATTATTAAGATGCTATCCTGTCAGAGAGACGCTATTATAAATCCTGTGTGAATTAGCACATTCTGATTTAAGGGTGATGTGTCATTTATTTTACCATATACTGTACATTGCTCTCACACTGATTTTTATCCGTAATATAATTGGTTGTCGCTGCAGATCTAGAGCACGCGTTGAACTGCCTCCAAAGGGAAGACCCCAGTCTGAAAGTCAGGACAGAGCCAGACTCTGGACAGGTATGTAGCTTTCGCTACCACGATTTTCAAATGTCTTTTATTTACAAATATTTTGGACAATTTTAATAGCTTTCTCTATTAGTATTCTTACTTTGTCTCCTTAATCACCTGAATAGACAGTTTTGTGTGGTATGGGCGAGCTCCACATCGAGATTCTGCATGATCGAATCAGAAGAGAGTACAACCTTGAAACACATTTGGGACCGCTGCAGGTTGCCTACAGAGAGACCATCAACCAGTCAGTGACTGCAACTGGTAAGACTTTTGACCAGTAAGCTGTGCTTAAATTTACTTTTCTCCTGACACACCTGACTCTACTGTCTAAACAAATGCAATGGAGAATGCAGGGAAGAGTGCAGACTTTTGTCGTGCAGAATAGCAGAACACCATTATGAGAACAAAAAAAACTCCCTTAATTTCTCTATATAATCCCGTTACACTAATGCACTTATCCCAGTGTTTCACTAGTGCTTGGATACCATCAACATACAATCAGACTGCCTGCTTCACATCTAAAATACTGGCCTCCCAGAACCTCCTTTAATGGCCCAAACATGTAGAAATGGTTAGAGTGAGGTCAGAAATACAGTATGTGGCAACAACTCCCAGCTGAGCTCCTGTAACGTGTTCATGATTTTGTGTCAGTTCCCACAGACAGATGTGTCTTTTTCACAAGTTGGTGACAAGTTATCCATCAATTATTTAAGGATCAGACGTTCCATTAATGGACATACAGTGTTCTTTAAAACGGTTTTACACGCATATCTTCTCCTTCCATGGGCCAATTGCGATGAAACAAAGCCTTTGTTACCTCACGCTCAGCCACGTACACCAGTGAAAACCCCATTACAGACAAAAAAAAATCCAAAAACCATATTGTGTTCTATAATTCTTCTATTGTCTATTATCTTACGTTCCCCGCCCTTAAATATCCTTAATGTACAGCCATGCCAATCTATACATATAATAAAACTGTAAAGTTGGTGTGTGTGATACATTTGAAGATAATAAGGACTAACATTTTAGATTATGTATACCTATTAGAATGTTTAGATTTGGAGACTGTTGATCATTGATTTCCAGTTTGATTAAAACTTTCAAAACTGCTAGTTACATTTGCGTACATTTTTAGGAGGGTAATCCTTGTTGTTATGTAATCGCTACTTAAAATATGTCTAGTTAAATTTACTAAGTTGAGTTAAGCTAATGGGTGGCATGGTGGTGTAGTGGTTCGATTCCCGGCCAGGCTCGATTCCTGTCTCTGTGTACATGGAGTTTGCATGTTCCAGTTTTCTCCCACAGTCCAAAGATATGTAGATTAGGCTTACTGGCATTCCATAATTGCCTATAGTGTGTGAATGAGTGAGTGTACGTGTGTGTGCCCTGTGATGGATTGGCACTCTATCCAGGGTGTACTCCGCCTTATGCCCTAAGCCTCCTGAGGTCCCCACGACCCTGAATACAGGATAAAGCGGCATAGAAGATGAGTGAGTGAGTCAAGTTAAATGCTACAGTGTAGTGTGATCGGGAGATGTCCATGACAGCTCTACACCCAGCAGCAGTGGGTAAAGGAATTTCTTGTGGAATTAAAAGAAAACATTTTGTAATGTAAATAATTTGTTCATATTTACCCTTCTTGTTTAAGAGTGCACTGGTAAATAAATATACATACACCATTTTACTGCAATTCATAGTTTGTTTTGAAAAGGGAAAAAAAACCCTCCACATATTAGGAAGGTTAAAGGCTAAAAGAGTGTCCCTGTTATATACAGTTATTTCCTGGTTATATGGTTTAATAGCAGCAGTTTCGTTTTCTACATGGAATGTACTGTGTAACCCTGCTATGTCAGTAAAACTGATAAGAGATTTAAACAGAGCACTAAATAACCTGTAGTAAGTGAAACACAATTCTGGCCCCTGGCTGCTATAGATAATAAAACTGCAGGATAAGTGTTGTGCTTAGGGATCAATGAAACAATAGCTTAAAGCTGTTTTTTATGTTTTAGACACTCTGGATCGCACACTGGGTGAAAAGAAGCATGTTGTGACTGTGGAGCTGACGGTGACTCCCTGGGAAGTGTCTGCTCCAGGAAAGACTTCTTGTGATATGACTTATGAAGAGGAAGTTGAAGCCCTGATTTCAGCTAACCTTAAAGAGGCAGTAGAGAGTGGCGTTCAAAGTGCCTATCTCCAAGGTCATTTTTTTTCTTTTCATTTTTTATTTTATGCATCATTTTATTATTTTTATATATATATATATATATATACACATACATACACACACACACACACACACATTAGTTCACCTGCTTTCATGCCAATTTCAAAATTGGGCATTATCAGTGCACAACTACAGGAATTAATTTAATTTGAAAAATAAGGATTCAAATACCTATTTGGTCAAGTTTTTAAAAGCTTGAGCTAAAATACTGATTAGCTGTACTAGTGCCCTCACGTTCCACCACAGATATTAAGCTTAAAGAAAACGTCTAAATTGTAATTGCATTAATACTCGTACATTAAACCGAAGTCACACTTTGCTTTGAGAGAAGGCAGTGTTCCATGCTGGTACAAACTTAAGAACTACTGTAACTAGCTCTGTTCTGCAGGTCCTGTGCTAGGTTACCCTGTGCAGGGCGTCCTTACTGTGATCCGCAGTGTGTGTGTGGAACCCGGCACTTCTCTGGCCATGGTATCAGCCTGTGTGTCTCGCTGCATGCTTAAGGTATTTCACCTACAGTCTGTGTCTCATGGTTGTCACGGTATAAAAAAAAGCTGCATCAGGTTAATTATTCTACTTGATGGACATGGGACTGTGTGTAGGGGCTGAAACAGGCAGGAGGACAAGTCTTAGAGCCTGTGATGTCATTGGAGGTAACAGTGGATGAGGAGTATCTGAGCTCTGTGCTGGGTGACCTCGCTCAACGCAGAGGAACAGTCCAAGACATCCAAAGTCGCCATGACAGCAAAGTGCTTTTGGCAACTGTACCCCTTGCAGAGATGATGGTGAGTGTGTTTAGTTTTAGAAATAAAAAAAAAAATCTTTTTTTTAAAAGGGAAAATTTGAAGAGTGATATGAAATTAATTTGCTGTGTGTGGTGTTTCCAGGGCTATTCCACTGCACTGCGCACTTTGACCTCAGGAAATGCTACTTTTTCACTCGAGCTGGCCAGCTACGACCCCATGAACCCTCAGGACCAGAATGCATTGCTCAATAAAATGGCCGGCCTGGCATAAGCTTGCTTCATGGACTAATTCAAGTTTTTATTTATTCTTTTTATAAACAGATGCTTGTTACAATTGTTTCCCTGTCATACAAGCATGTCTTTGCCCTACTCAAATATAAAACATAAAAAGTGCACATTAAAGTATTTCAAATGCTTAAAGTCCTCTTCACAGAAATTACTAATCAATAGGATAACTATTCAGTGTCAGTTATTTCAGTGTTAAAAAGAAAACCAATGTTACACAATTAACCCAAATTTAGAGAGGTGAGAATTGAAATATACCTGATACATTTACAATGAAAAATTGTCCTAGTGTGTGCATATAGAAAAATGATTGCCATTCCTGATCAGCATGGTCCTGTAGAAATGTTATAATGCTGGTCTAAAACTGGTGTTGTGGAGCTCACAGGCCATTGTATTCATGTGGACAAGAGCCCACAAACAGAGGCTCTGCAGGGATGCCTCTCCTAAGAGGGAAACGTTACAATTTAGACATTTGCCACGATGACCTGCTTCAATATTTGCTTTAATTTTTTTGTTAGGAATATGAACTTAATTTTTTAGGAACTTGTGTTTGTGACTCACCTAAGCATACGGCAGCGATGTTTGACCAGGCGAGAGTAGGCGTTGCTGATGTCCTTCACACTCTCATCACTCCACAACCTTTCACCTACAGCACTGGCCCGTGGCCTGCAACATCGAGCATACACACGTCATAAATTTCCCAGCGCACAATGTTAACACATTTTATACTTCATTAGAAATTATGTGCAAGATTGAATTTATGTGCTGTGCAGAAGCTGAACATCTACATCTACATGTTACAAAGGCCTGCTGTTCTACAGAGCTGAACTGCAGCATCATCGTTTCACTTGCACAGCCTACTGCAAGAGTGTGACATGGAAGTTGCTTAGCTAACTAGTTTGCTATTTCTCTATGGAGAAAGGCACTACTGAGCAAGCAGAGAAACTTTTAGCATCAGGCACTTAATTGAAATAAAACAGTGGAATGAATGTAAACACTAAACACAGATCATAATGTGTTTTGTGAGATAAACTTACCATAGACGTGGGGTGAGGTTGGTGGCATCCACATACTCGCCCCAGAGGCATGCCTCTCCTCCAATCACAAGCTTCTTCTGCTCTGCTGAGCCTGAGGAATGGTATAGAAAAAATATTCAATTAAATAAAAATCATTTCATATACCATTATGGTTTTTATTTAAAAAAAAAATATATATATATAAAATAATATACATTATATTAAAAAAAATGTAAATAAAAATTACCTATATTAGTCACTCACTAATTTCATTGAATTCAATAAAATTTTTATTTGTATAGCGCTTTTAACAATTGAGACTGTCGCACCGTGGCATCCTTCTGATAAGCTTATTCAGTTTCGTAACATTTATTTACATCCAGACTCCCATCAGGACTTAAATTAATGTGAGTCTTACTGCTGAGTAAGGCCTATCCAGCACATTCCACAGCAGCCATTGAGGATCTTTGGTATTTGGAAGAATCAGTTTGGGTGATGCTCATTTAATATTACAGTAATAACTTATAAATACAAAAACAAAACTCACAACAAAGCTCTAGCTTGCTTCACTGAAACACACACTAATCTTTGTTTTATTATTTAAAATAACCATCAAAAATTAACTCCTCATATATTCCGACAATTGATTTGATAAGAGGGTGGTCTGTTGGTAATTTTCTCCAAAGGTGTGCTATACTTTTTCTGTACAACAGTGACTCAGAATCAAACTCTTCAGCCTGACCTTAGGAAGAGATCAGTTATAAAATAGCACATGCCTGGTTCCATTTTGTTTTTCTGGTGAGTGATAGTACAGGACGTTCAAAGTACACTCATCATGGGTATAAAAGCCTTGCGACTCCCAAGTTAGAGGAGATAAAATCCTCCACACAGTGCACTGAAGTGACTTTAGTTATCTTTTAGTTTTTTCAACCTACTGTATGGTGGAGACTGATTCCTTCTTTCATGTTACCAAAGCAAATCCCCATACTACACTGCCTTAACATAGTTAAACCATATGTTACATTCTACCATTACATTAAAAGTTCTCTTTAGATTCATCCTCTCACACCTTCGAAACTCTGAGGGTCAGCCTTGTAAATGTCTAGCCAGTCTTGGCCATAGCTGATGCGATTTAGGTACCAGGGAGAAGAAAGTAGGGCATGAAACCCAGCTGCAGTTATCTTGGCCATCTCAATGTTGTAGTCTGGCTTCATCTTCCACACGTGGATCTGTGTGTCTGCTTTCAGCTACGCAGAAACACACACAGTCAAATTACGCTTGCAAACAGCATGCATCTTCTTCGTCCAAGCAAAAGCACTGGGCTAATATGAGTGAAAGTAGGGGTATATATGTAGGGATATATATATATATATATATATATTAAATAGTTTGTTCTGCTTCTACTAAAACTTGTTCTAAAATAAATAGTGTTAGCACCAAAGGTTAAAGGTACAGTAATAGTATTATCCAAGTCCTACAAGCAAAAACCCACCAATTAACTATACAATTCTTTTTTTTTTTTTACGTAAAGTTTAATTTCTTACAAATTCATCAACAAAACCCTGACTAGAGTGTTTGTACAGAGTGATTTTTTTTAAGGTCTTAGCAAAGATTAAAGCCTACACTGCCTTCCTCCTGAACATCACACACTGGTAGCAAGCTTCAGCAATTAGCCTTGACTAGGGTGAATGTACTGTGTAGGTATTCAATAAGGCATAAAAGTTAATTGCATGCATAAGAAACAGCAGCATCAAGAGAGTCTGGAAGCATTCATGGGACTTTTGACTTGAAAAACGTT
Organism: Clarias gariepinus; assembly: GCF_024256425.1. Classification (NCBI taxonomy): domain Eukaryota; kingdom Metazoa; phylum Chordata; class Actinopteri; order Siluriformes; family Clariidae; genus Clarias; species Clarias gariepinus. The sequence continues at coordinate 13,766,649 of NC_071123.1, read as the reverse complement.
GTAAATTCTCACAACCGGAGGTCTAGAGAGCTGATTGTCTGAGCTCTCTCAGAGGGGAGGGATGAGAGATACTTCGTGCACTGACATTAATCACAGCTCTACAGCCAATCAGGGGCATCTGTAAGCTCACACAAGTGGAAGAAGCGGACTCCCCCCAAGTGCGTTATGTCGACCCCAACGGTGCGTGAGCAAGCAGTTCGAAAAAAGATGCGGTCGCTGGGCTCACGTGGTTTGGAGTGGCTATATGCATCACTCAACAGAGCGTAAATACACAGAGTATGCAGAGGACACGGAAAAGACCAACATCACTAAATGTAATGCATCTACAAAGTGCCCAAATCCCACCCAAAAAACAACAACAAATAAATGCATGACACAGCATGGCTTACTAAAAAAATAAAAGGAATGTAACTTTTGAAAACTGAATCTTTTAAAGATGTATGGACAGATTGTATGCTTAAACTCGTAAAATCCATTTACGATTTTACGAGTTTAGGCGAGACAACAGAGTCATCCTTTTGTGTCACCTATTTTTCACAGACAGGTGACAAGATAAATTCAACTTAAATAAAGAAAGAAATAGGGTAATCTATATTCTAGGTAGTCTATAATTGCACACAAGTCACTAAAAGCACCAACCATCGAAACTGAGCGGCTCGACCTTGTAGTACTTCTGCCAGTCCTGTCCATAACTAATGTAGTCCAGGTACCATGGGGCAGCTAGAATGGTGTTGAAACCTGCCCCAGTCACGTTCAGAAGCTCCTGTTCCATCTTGTTGTTTATCCAAACTTCCACCACTGTGTCAGCTTTCAGCTGCAACAAGCACACAACTTATTGGATGGTTTTTAAAACAAGTCTGATTAAAAAAAAATTAATTAAATAAAAAAAAAAGCTGCTGGTTTAGTGAGGTAAGCAAGCAAGCGTACTTGGCACTGCAGCTGGGGCAAGCTTATAATGAGAGCAAATCAATATTTATACCATTCACAACGTAGTACCATGTGGTGTAAGCGTAGCGCTATATGAACAACAGAACACCACTTGAAAGTTAGCCACAAAATGTGTTATTACAAGAAAACACTCCACTTAAAGTCCTAAGCATATTTTAGAATAGTATTTTCAAATGTCCAACAACTATTTGGAACCATCTTTAAGTAAAACCTACAAAGCGTAACACAAAAAGAGGAACCAATGTCATAAATGACATGTCCTTAATAAAAATAAAATTTAAACTGTCCTTTTAACTTTGATACCCATAACCAACACCATGAGTTCTAACCATCTCTGTGATCTTGCATTTTCTAACACACTACTATACTACTATGTGTTGACACCCAGTGATTTTGCTTGGAATGACATTCACAGCTTGGCATTTTGATATTTCTTGATTACATAAATTCTCTGCAGTTTAAAGAAAAAAAAAAAAAAAAACACTGCTTACCTTAACACCATTGTCAAAAACCTCCTGCCAGACCATGTAGCCCTTTTCAGTGGCTTTTACAATATCAAGCAGCCTAAAGTTAGATTCATATTGTACATCATAAATTAGTGATTTTTTTTGGAGACATTACATACCGAATTATCAAGAGGATGAGATCTACCTTTGAATATAGTAGGATTCCAATTTGCTGTAGTCTTGGCCAAAGCCCTGCTGTTCCATAAATTTCTGAATGTCAGGGTTTGACCTCCTAAAGGACGATAGAAAATGACAAAAATATAAACTCCCTTTTCGGTAGGTTTTACTTAATCCTCTCTCCTTGGTTTGCAGAAACAAGACCCAATGATTGAAGTGTCTCAGAACTCAAACATCAACCATGTGCATTATATGCAGTTTTGATGTTCACCCAAATATTTCACAAAAATTGAATAGTATAAGATAGTAAAATAGTAGTAAAGTACAAGAATATTTTTTTGTGCTTATGATGTTTTGCAAACATCCAAAAGAGAGTGCAGCGCATCACCATTTAACTTCTTTTTACACATCTTTTCCATCACCAATAAAAATTAGTTAGTTTTGGTGCACAATGTCCAGTTAGTATCTTCTCTCACCAACAGGAGAAATCGACCTCGTCTCCCCCAAGGTGGATGTAGGCATCAGGGAAAACGGTGCTGATTTCTTTGAAGAACCGTGTCATAAACTCATATGTGGAGTTGAGAATGGGGTTCACTGGACCAAAGGCTCCTGAAGGAGTGGTGCCTGAATAGCATGGGGTCAAAAGGCCAGCCTGACCTGCAAAGTTAAAGAGAAAACAAGGCCTTTCATTTCAAGCATTACAATTCATATGCATCTTATGTATTCAATTTTGATGAAAATGACAAAATCTAGTGCAGGAGTGTGTGTTTACTTATTATCATCCATCACACTGGAAGCATGTGGGATGCTATTTCTAATATGTAGCTAACAAAAAAAAAAATATATATATATATAAAAATCTACAGTATAGTTGATTTCTGAAGAATCAAGCATGATTATTAGTTCTAAACTTTCCATTCACTGAAAGCCACATGTGTAAATTTGATAAACGTACATGAGCAGAGTATAATTTGGAAACTAGACCATATGACAAAGTTAAACAACTTCCTAAAACTAAACTCAAATTCATTTACTGTTTGTTTACCTTCTTGCATATGAAAAATTATACAAGAAGCACATTTATATTGAAATTAACAGAATTTTTTTTTTATTAAATAAAAATATAACTCAAATTATTGCAACTTTTCACCAACCTTTTCCCCATGACTCGGTGTGGCCCGGAGTGTCAAACTCGGCAATGACTCGAATGCCTCGCATGCGAGCAAATTCGATCACCATTTTCACATCAGCCGGTGTGTACACATGTGTGTATGGGTAATAGGCTCCCTTTGACAACACAAAACGTAATATATTAGACAAGAAACACAGCTCACTTGAAATAAGTGCACTAAAGAAAAAGGGAAATTAAGACAATAAAGGGAAATTACACCAGACCAGGGGATCAGGCGGTTTCAACCACAATGTTATTCCTATTTCTTTAAGCTTGTTTTAGTGTACATTTTCACTTTACCCTCTATATGTCCAAGACAGAAAACAACGGAATGAGATGAGCTAATTTTTAGAACTAGAAAACAAACTCGTAATATTCTATATTATTAGTATATCAGCTTCAGTAAAACATGTAGCTTCAGTTATACAGAAAAAGCGGTTAACTAATTGGTGCAGTGGGGCAAATTGAATCAAATGGCCACAATTAAATTACAGAAAAGTTTATTATAATTAAACTGTTGTTACAAAACCTCAAAAAGCAATTGTTCTTCAAATGAACTCTAATTTACAAATATCTTGCTCAACCTGCTTTTCTCCAGACGATAATTAAGTAATGACTAAACGATCACGTGCACATGAAGGCTGTGCTGCTTTAAATAGTTAATATACGGTTGGTGTTTTTTTTTCCCAACAAACAAAAACCTTTACTGAAATTTGATAACATGACTACCTAGGGGCATTTTGTGAGCTAGTAGTACAAGTAGTTTGTGATCATACTAACATTTATATAATATTGTAGTCAGAATTCTAATACACCTTTTCAAGCATTCAGTACAGTAAGAGAAAAGACAATGTTCCAGTAAACTGCATTTCAATATACAGATCATGACACCTACAGGAAAGTCATTTTTCAGATCCCACATCTGCAGTACAGCTTAGGGCTGTGATTGCATTTAAGACACAGATGAAAGTGAAAGGGGAATTACATTTACATACAGTTACCTTTTTTTTTTTTTTTTTTTTTTTTTTTTAAGAATAAAGAATTGTGCATAGTGCATTTTGCTTCGGGAGTGACCACTTTTCTGCAAATGAATCTGCTCTACAAGTGTCCTACATCTAGCGCATTGAAGCCGTATCAGTTTGCCAGAACAGCTCACCTTTTGACTGAGGTCAGGGAAAGACTGACTCAAAAAGGGAAAGGAGTGATCATCCACAATGTGCCAGTGGAAAACATTAAACTTGTTTATCGCCATGGCTTCCTACAAAGACATCATGAGAACATTTGGTTACACAATGCATTTTGTAAGAAACATTTAAAAACGGGTTGTTTTTCACAAAGAAAATATAGTTGTCTGCTATTCTCATGATCGTACAGTCTTCGCTGTCAAAAGATAAAAACATGAAATTATTCTATAGTACATAGTTTTCATATATAAGCCTAGTTCTGTACTTTGAGGGTCTTTTAAACCTTAAACGCTAGCTGGTAGGACCAAGACACTTTCCAACCATTTTGATGGTAGTGTGGTTTGACAGTTAGCTGTAGCCATCTAAATCTGACACTGCAAACCGCCCTGACATCTTGCCTAATTTTAACTTTGGTCCGTTTTCATGATGAAACTAAACCCAGATCTTGTGATGAATATTTTGTGTTCAGTCATAAGATCCATAACGGTGGACATGTGATCATCATGAAGAGCAGAGGTGCATAATATACTCCACGGACAAAAAAGACAACTGTTAGTAAAAACATCAGAACCAGTTTAACAGGTGAATCTACTGAAGAGGTGCAACTTGTAGACTTGAAGAAACTGAGAATAGATGTGTTAAGAACGGCATTGCATGTACAACTGGTGACAAATGTGCATATATTTAAGGGAAAAAAAAGGAATTGTGGGGGACGTCATGATCCTATAGTAAATGCTTAGTAACTAGCAGCCCTGAAATGCTGATTAACTCATGACCATCACTAGTCTAGTTATATTGTAAAACTGACTTTATGGCTGATCACACTAAGGGTGAACTTAGTGCAGTGATAGAATTATCTTTGAGTTCAATTATTTGCCAGTGTGCCTGTAAAAAGTTTTTTTTTTTTTATATAGCCTATATAATTCTTTCATATATTACACACACACACCCATATGCCTTGTTCTGCACACCTGCAACTTCTCTTGCCCTATATACGCCCAATTAACGGGCAATTACCCCACCCTAATATTTCTCATTGTAACAAAAGTCTTGATGATCATCAAATTTTCTAACTGTACTATGCCTCGAAATTCACACCCCTTGGACTTTTTGTCATGTTACGGCACAAACGTAAGCGTATTTTATTGGGATTTTATTTGACAGACCAACACAAAGTTGTGCATAATTGTGAAGCGGAATTTTTTTTTTTTTTTTTTTTATAAAAACCTGAAAAGTGTGATTTGTATTTAGCCCCCTTTACTCTGATACCCATAACTAAAATTTAAGGGAACCAATTGCCTTCAGAAGTCACCTAAATAGTAAATATTCACCTGACTTCGGTTTCCTCCCACAGTCCAAAGACCTGCAAATTAGGCTAATTGGCATTCCCAAATTGCCCATAGTGTGTGCATGAATGTGTCTGTGTGTGTGCCCTGTGATGGATTGGCACCCTGACCAGAGTGTACCCCGTCTCACCCCTAAGTCTCCTGGGATAGGCTCCAGCTCCCCTGTGACCCTGAATACAGGATGAAGTGGTATAGGTGATAAGTGAGTGAGTGAGTCTGGAAGACTGAGGGAAGAAATCCGTTGTTGAAAGAAAGCCATAAGTAATCCCGATTGCTGTGTGCGACAAGTATTGTGGGGACACAGCAAACATGTGGAAGAAGGTGCTCTGGTCAGATGAAACCAAAATTGTACATTTTGACCTAAATGTAAAATGTCATTTGTGGCAGAAAACTAATCCTGTGCATGGTGGGGCAGCATCATGTTGTTGGGATACTTTTCTTCAGCAGGGGCAGGGAAACTGGTCAGAGTTGATGGGAGAATAGATTGAGTCAAATACAGGAAAATCATAAACTTGTAAGAGTCTGCAAAAGAATTGAAACTGGGCGGAGCTTCACCTTCTAACAAAACAACTACCCTAAACATACAGACAGCTACAAGATCAAAGCGTATTCATGTGTTAGATTGGCCCAGTCAAAGTCCAGATCTAAATCCAATTGATGATCTTTGTCAAAACCTGAAAATTGCTGTTCACAGATGCTCTCCATCCAATCTGACTGAGCTACAGCTGTTGTGCAAATAAGAATGGGCAACAATTTCCCTTTAAGATGTGCAAAGCTTACAACAACAGAGACGTACAACGAAAGACCTGAAGCTGTAATTACAGTGAAATGTGGTTTCAAATGGAGGTGAATACCAATGCACAACACACTTAAATATTTATTTGTAAAATATTTTGAAAACCATTTATCATTTTCCTCCCAATTAACAATTATGTGACACTTTGTGTTGGTCCGTCACATAAAATCCCAATAAAGTTCATGTACGTTTGAGGTTGTAACGTGACGTGGAAAAGTTCAAGGGGTGTGAATACTTTTGCAAGGCATTGTATCCTAAGAATTAAATATGACTGGCAAACTGTTAAAGAAAAAAAAAAAAAAAAAAAAGAGTGGTGTGATGCGTTACTACTTATATGCTTCATAAATGCTCAAACACACTTTAATAGGTAGAGAGTCATCTTACCAAATTGGCCAAAATGACTTTGAGAGGCAGGAAGTGGCGGGATGTGTCCAGGAGGATGCCTCGATGAGCAAAACGAGGAAAGTCAGAAATGTCCGTCTTATTGATTGTAACCTGAGACAACGAGATGTCAAACGTACAATCTAACGAGTTTCATTACTGAAAGAAGTACGAGCATCATGTATAAATCAAATATATATGTAACAAACTTACAGCTCCATATCCATCTTCATACACCAGCTGGCTGAAGGTCTCAAGTCCTTCAAAAAGTAAAGTTATAGATAGGATGTGTAAAAAAAAAATTTTTTTTTACAAAAGGCATGCATTTTTAACAAAATCCTGGAGTCTCTCCATGCAAATGAATCACATACATCATATACGGATGACATCATGCTGTAAAATCTTGAGTATTCTGTAAAATTAGTCAGGTTACCAAGTACAATTTATGCACAACACTGTAAAAAATATTCTGAACACTTTTATGATTGTCATAATTCCTTTGTCTATGCAATTACATTCACACACAGCAAATGAAATATTGTGCTCTGAAAGAATAGTAATATTTAATCAGACTGAGGTCAGCTTACCTCTCAAAGCTCCCCATACATTTGAGGCCTTAAGAACAGCTGTGGGTTGATTTACTGAGAGCTGATCTATGTAAACATTAAAACACATCAAATGGTTAAATGGTGTTACATTATATATTTAAACAAAACTCACTGGGCGAAAACAAACAAGTCGTTATTTCAGAAGGGTCAAATTATCAAACAAACAAAAATATTCCTACAGAGAAGATTAGAAATGGATGATAGGAATTGAGTTAAGAACTACCCAATACATTATAAGCTGGATAGAGAGTGCTGAACAGTGAACCTTGTGAAAGAAATGTTTTATCACAGCAATGTTAAATAGTGAAATACAGAATTGAGACTAAACCATAGCAAAACCACTTGTAAGTAAGACTAATCAAACAGCTTGAATTTTCTTGGGACCATAAATATTGGACTTCGGAGCAATGGAGAAAAGGTCACATGATCTGAGAAGTTCAGACTGATCCTACACCAAAGCGATGGGCGCGTCAGGGTAAGAAAGGTAAGGTAAGAAGACGGCGCACACAATCATGCATACTGCAGTGCTCGGTGGAAAAGCCTCTGGAGGCAGTTTTATGATCTGGGGTTTATTCAGTAAGGTTATAAGGAAATATAATCAAGTCAGCTGATCAACTCAACGTACTTATCACATCACCGCATTTTCTTTCTTGATGGCCTTACTCCAGGATTCAAGAAGTGAAAGAGTATTTCTGAGAACATGAGGAATGATTTTCACACACAAACTGGCCACCACAATGCACTAATCAAAGCTAAGCAAAGCCGTTTTTCTTTTTATCCCCCAGGACTATCCACTAATTGTGTAAAGCCTTCATGACCCTTTATTTTTCCCCTTGCCTGCCACTCATTTTTATATCTCTCACCGATCAGAAAACTTCTTTAAAAAAATTGTCAGATAGCAAATTATTTGTAGCAAATTGTTTATGTGGTAAATCCTTCATCCTTAAAAACATTTACTCATTAAACCACTTAGACTGTACATGGTCACAGGGGCCTAGAGCCTATCCCAGGAGACTCAAGACAGGGTACACCCTGGATGGGTCTCAGCCAATCGAGGACACACACACACTTTGGAAAAACCAATTAGCCTAATTTTCATATTTTTGGCCTATGGGATAAAACCCACCAAGCATGGGGAGAACATGCAAACAGACATGAGGCGAGACTCAAACCCTCAGCCACAGTGCTAACCACTACACCACCGTGCCTATCAAATCACTAACTATAGTTAGTTCTGCCGGAGTCTCTGCTTGCACTCTGCACTAAATATACATTCACTTTTTACATTGTTCGACTGTGACCATACCTAACTGTTATTCCTCCATCTCTTTGCTCTCTCCTTTTCTGCTCTCTCCTCTCTCTATCTCTCTGTCGAGCTATACATGTCGCTCCTGAGCTGCCAGTGATCCAGACCCCCTCTGCCCGCTGGACCTCTCTAACTCATCCTGGAGTCCTGCTTCTGGTTGGAGATCTCATCACATGGATGCCCCTGTGTGGTCTGCCTGGAACGCGTGTGGTGACTGGGGTTGGTTCCACTTTTCCATGAAGGTGGTCCTGTCCTCGACTGATGCAGACAGCTGTTCTCTGAGGACCTGTGACTTCAGTCGCTCAATAGTTCAGGACTGGAATTTTTCACAGTCTACCTGAGCCTCCAGGAACAAACTGGACTTTAATCTTACACATCTCCTCTTATACTAAACTTCCAGTCTCGCATATTATTATGCACATCAATCCCTGCTATCTGTTTTCACCCAGATGAGGATGGGTTCCCTGTTGAGTCTGGTTGCTCTCAAGGTTTCTTCCTATTACCATCTCAGGGAGTTTTTCCTTGCCACTGTCGCCGTCGTCCTAGGCTTGCTCTTTAGGGACAATCAAATAATTTTGATTCATACACATTCACATTTCATACAAACTTAATTCTTTTGATTGTGTAAAGCTGCTTTGTGATGATGTAAATCGTTAAAAGCGCTATACAAATAAAATTGAATTGAAATCATTAATATGGTAATTTACAATGAAATTAACAATATTACCAGCGCTGTTGTTAGAGAATACAAATGAATGCTTTGTGACCAATAAGACTGAACAATTCGTAAAAATTTGTAAAAGCAAAGTTAAATGGTGTTGACCTGTGGGCAAAAAAAGAAAAACAATAAAATATTCAAAAACATAATAGTTATAATAGTTATAAAAATATAGTTGCAAGCAACGATAAGTCAGGTTTGGTGGCGATCGTAATGGCACAGTTGCTTTGGCCAGTAATCGTTTGTGTAGGATGTGTAGTTTATGTGTGTAGTATATAGTATGTGTATTAAATGTCATAAATGTTTGTTTTGCAAATGACCCAAATTATCTGACCTCGTGTTGAGTTGAGCCCATGACATGCATGATGAAAATTGTTCAGCTCAATGAGATCTAACAGTGTACCAGGTGTGAAATCTATATGTGCAAGTGTGTATGAGCTGTGCCACAAAATCTTTTGTGAGGCGTCCTAATAGCAGCAGAGACCAATTTGTCCTGTCCATAGTAATGGAGTCATCGAGCCGATGTCATAATACTTGGGCCCTAATAATAATAATAATTAATAGAGAGCGAAAAGTTTCGAGACAACCCACACGAGAAACGGTCCAAACTTTTAAAGATATAATAAACCGATTGCGAAATGATTTCTAGGGGAGAAAAGTAATAAGTGTGCACTGGCACACTTAATAATAATAATAATAATAAACTAGAGAGCGAAAATTTCTTTAGAAATTTTAAGTGTGCCTCTGCGACGGCCGGGCACACAGTGCGTGGTCGAGCCTTCCATTGCATCACAGTCGCAGCCATGATGTCACAGCAGAGGCCGGTCCCAATGTTAAGTCTATGGGATTTTTTGGGGCGGTTTTTGGGGGATTCTGGGAGCACCGCCCGACGGCCCCCCACCAAAAGTCATAGCACACCATTCCCGAGCGAGCCACACAGAACGGTGTAACACACGTGTGGGTCGTCTCGAAACTGCTGGATGAGAAACGCTGCAAATGTTTAGGGATATAATAAATGGATTGCACAATGATTTTTGGGGGAGAAGAGTAATGAAGAAATTTTAAGTGTGCCTCTGCGACGGCCAGGTCAGTTCTAATGTGCGTGGATACCACCATTCAGTGCGTGGTCGGTGCACCATAGTCACAGCCGTGATGTCACAGCAGAGGCCAGCCCCAATGTTAAGTCTATGGGACGTTTAGGGGCAGGTTTTTTGGGGATATTGGGAGTACCGCGCGACGACCCCCCCCCCCACACACACACACACCAAAAGTCATAGTACACCATTCCCGAGCGAGCCGCACGGAACGGTGTAACATACGTGTGGGTCGTCTCAGAACTGCGGGACGAGAAACGGTCTAAAGTTTCAGGGATATAATAAATCATTTGCTCAATGATTTCTAGGGGAGATGAGTAATAAGTGTGTGCCGGCACACTTAATAATATTTACTGGCATGAGCTCAATTATGTTTTAATAGGACAAACTTTAGTACTTGGCAACCTTTAAAATAAGAATATAGGGATGATTTCAAAAGTTTAAAAAAATTGTGGCAAGCAATGATGAGCATGCTTAAAAATTATTATTATTATTTTTTTTAAGCCACTTAATATGATGGACATCATATTGAGCTTGTTAAGATTATCATTATGACAAGATATTTTATAACTATATAATTTTATATAGGTAAGGAAGTTATTAGTCACTTTTTGCCATAAGTTTAAGGCCATACCACAGCTGAAACATTAGAGATATCAAAAATCTTTTCACAACTTTGCATTATCAATGTCTTGAGATTATATGAGACCTAATGACTATCGTATAAATCCCACTAGTAGAAGTATTTCAAAATCACTAAGTGCTAACCCAAAATAACTGCCTTCCTGTGAATTGCTCATGAGATGAAAGACATGTGTGGCTTCCACACACAAAACCTGAGCTCTTCAAAGACAGCTCTTCCTGCATTCTGGTGACTTTAAATAAATGAAAAGTAAAATCATAAGCACAAAGCAACAGCATTTGTACGTATAATCATTTTCATTTTTAGAAAAAAACTGAACACAAAATAATTTCAAGAACTCTGACTTTAAAATAAAAATTTATTTTATTTTAAACTGATTGTGAACTGAAGGTAAACTGATTGTACATATAACATATAACCTAATTTAATCTCAAGCAGAACAGTAAAGCCACTGCATAAAAGCCCATAAATAGCAAAGAACATGTAAATAACACAACAGAATATCAGCTCGGCATGCAGCAATGTGCTTTTTTTAACAGGACATGACTGTAGATTTCAACAGCCAACTCAGCCTAGCAGGTTTCTCACTGTATGTGTGAGTAAATGAGTTTCTTCACGTGTCACCGCAGTGCCGCGCTTGCATGCACAAGTCATGACAGTTCTGCTGTACAATGGTGCACTGTATGTAGAAATATAAGCACATGCACACACATGCATGCATGGTAACAAGAACAGCTTGCAATAACAAAAGGGAAAAGGTTTTTCAGTTGTGTAAATAAGCACTCTAAATAAAATATTCTGATCAAATGTTTACATTTATAATGTGACTAGAACTAATTAAGCAAGGCCATTTAAATAATAGAGATTATTATTATTATTATTATTATAAACTATATTACTCATGTATCTTAGTCTTGAATCTTGATCAGAGCTGACAAACAGTTTGAGCTGCAGCAGATTATCGCAATTATAACTGGAAAATCTGCTGCAGCTCACGGCCTTACTAAGTTTGTTAATGTCTGATCTATACAACAAGTTTAGGACTACAGTAAAATCTTGGATTAAAAATGAAAAAAGATTTTTAATCAATTTTGACTGGACAATGAACAAGTCTTGGTTTACGAGTACAAAGTATCGTGTATCACGCATGCACTTCTTGTTTTGACGCAGAGCGTCTCGTAATTACAACTGAGCCAACGGTTTTTCGCTCTCTTGCGCTGCAGAATTGTGTGCAATTGTATCCCCTGCTGGGTCTTAGTGCTCGTCTCTTACTGGTATAATCAACATCCGTGCACGTGTGTACTGTTTACTATAATACTGTGACCATGTGTTTGCACGTTAAACATTTTATTTTGTGTCTGTATGCGTGTGTACATGTAAATGTAAAGCAAAAGCAAGTCTCATTTAAAAGGTTAAAAATCCATTTTCTCTCTCTGCTCAAGGCTCAGCCTGTTCTTTGTGTCTGTGCACGCGTCTTTAGACACCGTGCCCCACACATACCTCCTACTTTCGCCTTCACAGACACACACACAGTCTTTCTCTTTGCTCTACACAGAAACACTGCTCTGTCGTGATTCTTTTCAAAGGTAAAGTGCAGGTTCATTTGTTTTAACTTTACAACAGTGATTTAGAAAATGGTTCTGGCCTTGACTGGTGTTGGCAACTGTTTCTCTGGGGACTTGACAGTTCGATAGTTCATGACTGGAACTTCTTACATGTCTACCTGAGTCTTCAATAACTACCTGGACTCCATAGTAACATCAATTAACATCAGCTATTATAGCTGAACTGCCTCCCACCCTACACACTGTATAAATGCAGATCATTTACTGCTTTCTGTTTCACCCAAATGAGGATGGGTTCCCTGTTGAGTCTGGTTCCTCTCAAGGTTTCTTCCTATTACCATCTCAGGGAGCTTTTCCTTGCCACTGTCGCCCTCGGCTTGCTCACCAGGGACAAACTGACCATTTTGATTCATACAAATTCACATTTCATACAAACTTAAATAATTCTTTTGACTGTGTAAAGCTGCTTTGCGGCAATGAAAATTGCTAAAAGCGCTATACAAATAAAATTGAATTGAATTGAATTTTGTTAGTGTGTTGCTCAATTGAGTGTCATTAGAGAGATTTCTTGTTTATTTTTCCAATAAAATAGCGTTTCTGTTGTGTGCATGCACATGTGTAAAAAGAGTGGAGGAAGGGTAACTGTGTAAGACGTGAAGAGGGAGAGGGAGCTTACTTTAGATTCACACACACACAGAAACACTTATCTGTCTGGATTTATTTTTACTTTTTTTTTTTTAAGGGTACGTTAAGTTGATAAATTTTTTACTTCATATTTTGTGTTAATTTTTTTATTTATTTATTTTTTGTGAAACTAATAATTTGAGTTTCCATTATTTCTTATGGGAAAATTCGATTTGGTTTACGAGTGATTTGAAATATGAGCCCGAGGAGTTATGCCCGTAATCCAAGGTTCACTGTATATGGAACACATCAGATCTACATGAGTATAAAACTGCATGATTTTAAAAAAAAAAGCATCCTGAAACTTGGTTAAAGCTCTTAAGATGTCATGTATTGGATTAGAGTATAGTTAATCGTTGGATTAGCAGAAGTGGATTACCAATACCACAAGTCCTATTTGAATAGCAATTCTGTTGTTCATTTGCTATGTGTATAATGAAGCTTAATCATGCAATTTTATAAATGTCACAAGAAATCAACTCCCTTACAGTAGAAAAAAAAAAAAACAAGAAATAAAAAGTATTCAGACAAAAAGAGAAAAGGGAACTTACAGGATTCATCTGTTTTTAGACTCGGATACCCGTCACACTCCGGGTCAGTAGATGTGATCTGCACCTGAAGCTCTGTCAGCTCGGAATCCAACACATTCCTTTTGTTCTTCCCATGAATCTTTACATTGTCAAAGATGTAATTAAAATACCTAAAAGAGAAGAACGCAGATGAACATGTTCAAGTGACAACTACTCTAAAGAGACAAAAGGTATAACTAGACATGAAGATTTCTATTCAATGGAGGTTATTCTCAAACCAGATCAATGATGTGCCAAGGTACTTGTAACGTTCCGTGTCGGTTTTATTTGCATAGAGATTTTAACCACAGGCACTGTCTCACAACAAAACACTATTAAGCAAGACATCTGGGAAAAACTCCCTGAAAACACATGAACCAAAGACCTTTCTTTATCTGGTTAGTGAAATTGCTTTTTAATTACTGTGTATTGGAACAAGCAATGGACAGTTATTGTGATTTGTGCAGTGTTAGAAGATTATCTGATATGAGATCAGACAATCACAGCTGAAGACTTAAACACAGTGTCCATACTAAAGCTCTCTCTAAGACACTAAGCACTGCTTTACAATACACTACAGTTGCAGACGTTTGCTGATTTATATTCTCATTATCCAGAGGCACACAGATCAGTCTGCTTGCTCTTAATGTGTCACCACATGCCATGTCAGGGTCTCACCTCAGACTCACTCATTAACTCTAACTTCCATAAAAATATCACATTTATGTAGCGCTCGTATGCGACCACTTCCGGTTTGTTAATGTTTGACTCCGGGAACAACATTTACAAAACAAAAACGGCTAATTGTATGGTTCTATCAGTAAGTAGACCTGCGGAATGCGTTCTGGAGCAGACTGCAGCTCGGTCCTGCCGACGACCCCTTAGCGTGATAGATGTGAAAGCTGGAAGCGCTGAGTTTGAATGTAGTCGGGTTTGTCTGATATTTCTGTGGCAGCGGCCAAAGTGAGTCTCCGTTTGTCTCCTGCTGTGTCTCCCCAACATCATCAAGCAGCCAAGCGAGAGAAACCGTTAATAACAGCGTCCCAAAAACAAACGGCGTTAACGCGCGCATTGTCTCCATTAAAATCCTGCTCACTATCAGGTGACTTCAGGCATGCGACCGTAGCGTCAATATAGTAGACTCTTTGGTACCGCCCCTTGACAGCTCAGCCAATCAGAATACTTCCTAGACAGAAACAGGAAAAGGTGAAAGATGTGGTCAACGGCGCCGCCATCTTAGCGAGGGCAAGTTGAGCTTGGTGACCCTAACAGGCAATAACATTTTTTTTACATTTACTATAGCCTGTTTCTTTTTACCTTGTGAAATATGTATAATTTAATAAATAATAATGTTTTTATTATATTTTTTAGATTCAGTAGACACACATAATGCAATATTATGCTGCATCTACTGTACTTTTATACTTTAATACTAGGGCAGCAGCTTTGGGCTCTTTGCCTGTTGGGCCACATGTGTGGCTGTGGTGCTATGGGTGTTCTGGTGCTTTTCTATAGTAGTTACCATTGACTTTTCTGCACTTTTCTGGTCGGGGATGACGGACTGGCCTTTGGATGGACCGGCCTTTTCTGGCAGTCCAAAGAAAATAATTTAATAATCTGTTAAATTTTTTTCCCCTATTGTTTTAAAATGCAAAGCTGTGTTTGCTTGTCTTAATACATATCTTTTTTACTTTACATATTACATAATACTGAATTTAACATAAAAAATGCATATATTGTAAATGACTTGAATACATTACCAATAGTTACAATCAAACTGAACATAATGTGAAACTGAGTATAATCTCTCTCTCTCTCTCTCTCTCTCTCTCTCTCTCTCTCTCACTCACACACACACACACTCACTCACTCACACACACACACACACACACACACACACACACACACACACACACAATAATAAATATTGCTTAACAATACATTAAAAACTACTTGTTAATGATTATAACTATATGTGGCAATTAAAAATGACAACAATGTAATAATTGAGTAGCGAAGCAGTGTGATAGCAGAAGGACCAGTGTGGAAGAAGGTACTCGAACCTAAAGCTCCCAATCCATGTTTCATGCCCCTGTAGAGAGGAGTTAGAAAGCCATGTGGCTCTGGAGACAAAGGATTTTCTGAGTCTGTCAGCAGATCTGTGACAGACGGCTTCCACTGAACAAATTCTTTTGCTTGGCAAAAAAAAAATGTGCAGTGGGATGTTGAAGTTGGCCACAGGGGGTAGCAATTTGTTTGATGTCTTCCTTATCAGTACTGACTCAAGTGTGTCCAGTGCCAAGCCAATCTCCAAGCCAGCTCTCCTAAGAAACTTGTCCAGTCACAAGGGATCCCTGCTTTTGAGGTTACCTCCCTAGCACCTGTTAAGATTTTTTCATTCATTCATTCATCTTCTATATGACTTATCCTGTTTACAGGGTCATAGGGCCTGGAGCTTATCCTAACTCCATGCACACAGAGACGGGAATCAAACCTGGATCCTGGAGGTGCAAGATGACAGTGCTAACCACTAAGCCAGAAAACTTTACAGAAATTATAAATACTTGTGTTAACAGTACACAGTCACCTTCAACAGTGAATCACTTTGCTAAATGAAAGTCCACCATGTGCTCATTAAATGTTAACTTTTATGTTTAAGGTCCACCCTGTCATGATATGTGTAACAAATTTAGGGTTGATTTTTTTTATTCACAGACTTTTCCCAATAACTATAATATAAATTGTTGAGAAGGAGACAATATATATTTTTAAAAATGTACCTTTTATAATCACTATGATCTTAACTAAAAACTAAAATCTATTTACTCTACTTGTTGTTGCTTATAGCATGTTGACCTCATTTAGTTTATTTATAAAAAAAATTAAAAAGTGCTGGAGTGTCAGCAACCTGCATTTATACAGCCTAAGGTCTACTTATAAAGTTAATTTGAACTTGTAACTTATGAACTTATGAAATGGTGGATTAGGGCAAATCATTTAAACAAAGATTACATTGTGTGTGCAACAATAACCACAAACTCCATGAAAAAAAATCCAAATTACACGATTGGATGCTCACGTCACTTAATTTACTGTATATATCTACAAAACGTTAGGGCTCTTATAACAGAGAAATAATTTCCCAAACTGTATTTTTACAAACACATGCTACTAAGAATGATTCATGAATAAACTGGTTTGCATTCAGCTTGATAGAAATGGGCAAGTGCATAACATGTAAAGCATGTACAGTACTGAACAAATCAGATTAAGTGTCTGGCCAACCTTATCCATTTTTCTTACATAGGCAGCATCTCCACCTCTTTATTGTTACAATGTGTTCTGTATCGCTTTGATTACAAATGAAGGTGTGATCAGCTGCTGCCTTCGCAATGCCGACTGGTGTACAGTAGACTTCTCAGACTCTCAGAAGACTCTCTTTTGTGAAAACTTGAGGTGAGGCTTCCTCTGGGCTGGGAATAGTCATGTGACTCATAACTGTTAAAACATTTTTCTGCTTTACTCAGACAGCGAAAAAAAAACCAAACCAGTTCTACTAAACAGTCAGAGTTCTTGTGGATTTATCTTTAGAAAATTAAGTTTAAACATAATTAAGTTCAAAGCTTGTAAAATTAAGGAAAGGATATTTATTTTTGATGACTCAGCATGCTAGTCTTCTGTTCAAAATAAATGCTCTGTAGAATACACACATATGTTCCACTTGTGGATACAGGTTTTGCTCCATAGTACAAAATTAGTCTGTGTGCCTTTGCCTATGTATCACTTTGTACACGTTATTCAAGGTTGAAATTTATTCCAATTGTTTTAGCAACTGAGGGCTGTTCAAGGCTGGAATGTGGCTACCTCAGACTAATCAAAAACATTATTCTCTTCTTTCATCTTCATCAATCAGTATCTGTGTTCTTGATGCACACTGATACAGTACACTGCCCTGCCAAAAAAAGACACCACCCGGATTTACCTAGACAAACAAGTTAGAGTGGATAATTACTGCAGTGATTAATATGGCTCAACTGGCAACAAGTTATTTAACTCTAACTGATGCAGTGAGTAGCTTTTTATTTCCTAAACATCCTTAAATAAAGTAAGTCCCCTACAAACGAACAAATTCCATTAAGAAAGCTCGTTCGTATGTCCAATTTGTTTGTTAGTCCAACAAACATTGTCTAGGTACTAGGATACTAACACAATTTGCTATACACAATATATTACAGTACATTATTCTTTAGAATTTTGCTGATGGTTGAATGATTCATGTTAAAAGAACAAGCAATCTCTGCCATCTTTTTACCTAGCTCCATTTTCTTAATTATTTTTCTTTTGTCTTTACTGTATTGCATTATTGCCAGGACATCCTGGGCTTGTACTGCACATGCAGAAAATGCTACGCACATGCTACATGCACGTGACAATGTATGCACTAACAAGCACGAACAAGGACTGGGGTTGGGAGTGAACAGCTGTGTATCCTTAAGAAAACCACTTAATATTGATACTAATTAAATTTATATATATATATATATATATATATATATATATATATATATATAGTAGGGAGCATGAAGAATGGACTTTAAAGCGCTGAAAAAATGGTGATATGGTCTGATGAGTATAGATTTACCCAGAGTAATAGCTGCATCAGGGTTAGAACAGATGAAGTGATGCAACCATCATGCCTGGTGCCTACCGTACAAGCCTGTGTACAATATTAGGATCTGGGATTGCTATGGCTGTTTACTTGAATATACTGAATGACCAGTTTTTTCCATCAATGGATTATTTTTTTCTTTCCTGATGGCACGAATAAATTCAAAGATAACAATGCCAGGATCTATCTGGATCAAATTGTGCAAGAGTGGTTTAGGGAGCATGAGGCAGAATTTTCACACATGGATTGGTCACCACAGAGTCCTGACTCTGTTGTTGCCTCGGGATGTGCTACAGAAGATTTCACACAGAGGTCTAACACTTCAAACATCAATACAATATCTTATTTAAAATTATTTAAGACTCAGAATATGAATAATATAGTGTGTGACCTTTTTTTTTTAGCTGGGCAGTTTATTATCTTCCATTAACAATTTAGATACCTAACAGTGGTGACCTTGTGTTGCTGCACCATCAGCTTCGTGCATCAGCTTCGAGGTCAATCAAATGGTTGAATAAGACTTATAGAAGTATTAGTTTTTACAAAAGCTTGGTAGAAAAAGCAACACAGTAATCCAAGAGGAGGTGCAGCAAACCTGGCTAATTGGCTAATATCATCAGCTGAGCTCACAAGCCTGACACAAACGCATAAAATAATCACATGACTCTCTTACAGGGAGACATTCTTTACATAATCTAAGACAAGAGTATGCGTATTTTACTACTATTACTACTACTACTAATAATAATAATAACAAAACATCCATTATCTAAACTAATTATTCTGTTTAGGGGTCACAGGGGCCCAGAAACCTTAATGCACAATATAGGGTACACCTACACATTCATCACAAGGCACAAGCATACACACACTTACACACTGGCCAATCTGGAAATGCCAGTCAGTTTATGCTGCAAATTTCTAATCAGTATAAGAAAACTGGATTACTTGGAGGAAACCCACCAACCAGAGGACATGCAAACTAAACATGCAGACCACAGGTGAGATGCAAACCACTAACCCTGGAGGTGTGAGTGCTAACCACTAAGTCATCATGCTGCCTAATAATAATAATAATAATAATAAATAAATAATGTATTACGACAATAAGGTGAAAAAGTCTGTGTAGTTTTTCAAAATGAGGTGATAATACTTGTTTTTACTAATGTAGTACTGTGTTTTTCACATATGTGTGGAAATTTGTAAAAAAAACACATAGGATGGTCTAGCAATCTGAAAACATGTTGTGACTTTATGTACAGCTTCTATAGCTTGTAATCAACTTTTTAAAGTTTTTTTTTATGTCTCACATAAGTGACCTGGAACTCACATATCAGCCAAACATTGCCAGAGTTTCTTTCTGAAGCACTTTATTGGCTCTCATCTTCAGCTCAGTCAGTTTGAGAGAAATGTTTTTTTGTTGTTTGTTAAACCTTACATTGACCTATGAATCATTCAGGCATAAAAAACTTCTTAAAAGTAAAAAAAAAAAGTTATAAAAAAAATTTTTTACTTAAGGCATTAACCAATAAGAAACAGGTACAGATGCTGATGACAGATGATCAGGCTGATGATTAGTAAACTGGTGATGCTGAATACTGAGAGGTTGGAATGGAGGAGAGGGGAACTGAGGTTGCTGCTGAGGGTCTTACATAAACAACCATTTTTTTATTTTATTTTATCTTTAGGCATTTCATAGCCTGTCACAGTAAAACGTTTGTTCTCATTTCTTTCATTTAATTTTCTTAATTTACTTTAATATGAAGAAATGAGGGGTGCACAGTACTGTACCTACGAAAACTCCTAACTGCACCAAACATACTTTTACTTTTAGTGAGTCACACAGGCAGTGTTTAAGTAAGATAATACTGAATATTGAGAAATAATTTGTTTCAATTGCTATAGATTTTGCACATTATCCAGCTGAGGGCGCTGTTACACTTTAAATGAAATATGTTAACACATCTGCAGAAGGCCAATGTCTGGCTGCAGGTTTTCATTACAGCTAAGCAGATGTTCAGCTAATGCTCATCAGTGACTAAGACATCAGTTAATTAAGCAGTGCTTTACCTGGTTGCATAGCGCGTCCAACACTGAAATACAATTCAGGCTCTGTGTAAATAAGGCTGTAGTCAACAGATATGTTTATATAAGAAAAGCATACCCCTGTCAGGGAAACAGGTAACATAAAGTTCCTGTATATTATAATTTACATTTACGAAGAGTAGCCTCAGTCTCAAAGCCTTATAAAAGAGAACCCAAATCAACTTAATGCTAACCATTAAGTTTACAGAGAGTACATTAATCTGTTTTTCTTTGTATATTATGTATCTCATTAGTCTTTAACTATACTAGACTTAATTTCCTTTGAATTTAAACATGCATATGTAATTAGTAAATTATTCTTAATTAATTACTAGAGGAACAGCATTCTATTAATATGCAGGGTGCCAATGTTTTTAATTCAGTCAATGTAAAGAGTAGTGTGCCCTAAAGATTGCCGATTATTTGGAATCCCAATGCCTCTTCAGTCTCATGGGGCCATGTTGCAGTTCCCTAAACAGTAAAATTAAAAAAGGGAACCAAAAGAGTGTTACCCCACATGATTTAGAAACGCATAGTAAAGATAGGAGAAAGATAGGATTACTGAACTTAATGACTAAAGATACTAGTTTATTACATATTATTGCTAGCACATAAGAAAACACAAACACACATACAGTGAGAAAGTGAGAGAGCAAAAGAGAGAGAGAGAGAGAGAGAGAGAGAGAGAGAAACTGTTGCATTTCTGCTTTTTCTGTGTTCTGTAAAGCTCAGGTGGTCTGCTGTCATGTCTGTCATGCTGAACAAAAAAGCAAACTGATAAAGGTGTCAAAATGAAATGAAAAAAATGAAAAACATTCTTGCCTTTTTTTTCTTGACAGAGAAAAGTGGCTTAGGCCTGCTAGTCAGTTTATATCAAACAGCCATTTTATAACAAGTGCTAATAGTTTTTAAGAACTGCTTGTGTACACAAAAATTTTCTCTAATTTTCTCTGCCTGTTTATCAGTGAATACCTCATTCCCCTCGTGGGGGAAGATTTTCTTGCATTATTTAAAGCTTTTTTCCCTTCCACGTTTTGACACATTGAATTCTCCTGAAATTACTAAATCTTCAATGGTTAAGCTGTTTAATACAAAAATAATAACGAATAATGTGCTTCTCCTTGTTATATACCACCAGTCAACCATAACATGAACAGCATGGACTACCGACTATATACTGTACCTGCGCACAGGTCCAAGAGGGCAAGGCCACCAACCTGGCTTCCACACTCCCCTCAAAATTATTCATGCCCAAGGCTCACTCTTCAATTGATTTACTCACCTTGATATGACAGTAGACTTGTACCTAAGAAGGGCTGCTCTAATCCTGAAGATTAAATCATGCTTAGATTAGATCATGCAAATCATGCTTATACTGAGGCTTCTTTCAACACACTTACAGCTTGACTTTATAGCATACACTTGTCCATTCATTTCCCATCCATGCATATCTTGTGTAGGGCACAAGGCGTTGAACACCCTAGATGGAGTGGCAACCCATCTCTGGGTGCACACACACACACACACACACACACACAATCATACACTATGGGCATAGACTTTCAAAAGTTCGGTCTTGTAGCTGCAAATGCTATGCTGCTCAAGGTTTTTTCCTTATGTGTTCTTGGAGAGGTTTGGTTTCCGCTGACTAACTAGGTTAGGGATATAGTTATGGATGATTCAGTTTGATATAAAGCTGTATTAAAAATAAAAAATGTGTTTATAAAAGTGCTGCATTTGAAATGAATCTCACAGTCTCTCTCTCTCTCTCTCTCTCTCTCTCTCACACACACACACACACACACACACACACACACACACACACACACTCATGGTTCAAGATTCAAAGATGCTTTATTGGCATGACAAATATTTACATTCATATTGCCAAAGTTTAGAAATATGTCACAAGAAAATAACAGGAGTACATAGTTAAAAATAATAATAAAAAAAGAAAAGAAAAATGCAAGTAACGTGATAGTATAAAAAGAGTAACAAAAAAAGTGTACAGACATTTAGTTCCGCAGTCAAAGATAAAGTGACATTCGTTAACACACACTCTCTCTCTCTCACACACACACACACTCTCTCTCTCTCTCTCTTTTACACACACTCTCTCTCTCTCTCTCACACACACACACACTCTCTCTCTCTCTCTCTCTCTCTCACACACACACACTCTCTCTCTCTCTTTCTCTCACACACACACACTCTCTCTCTCTCTCTCTCACACACACACACACACTCTCTCTCTCTCTCTCACACACACACACACTCTCTCTCTCTCTCTCTCACACACACACTCTCTCTCTCTCTCTCACACACACACACACACACACTCTCTCTCACACACACACACACACACACTCTCTCTCTCTCTCACACACACACACACACACACACTCTCTCTCTCTCTCTCTCTCTCTCACACACACACACACACACACACACACTCTCTCTCTCTCTCTCTCTCTCTCTCTCACACACACACACACACACACTCTCTCTCACACACACACACACACACACTCTCTCTCTCTCTCACACACACACACACACACACACTCTCTCTCTCTCTCTCTCTCTCTCACACACACACACACACACACACACACTCTCTCTCTCTCTCTCTCACACACACACACACACACGCACACACTCTCTCTCTCTCTCTCACACACACACACAGCACGCGCCCCGCCTTTCTGTTTCGATTAAAACACTCCCCTTGTGCCGAGAACTAGACACACTTGCACGCGCCTAGAGACAGTAGAGCGTGTTCAGCAGCAGCGCGAGCTCGGCACACGGTGTACGCGCGAGGCTAGAACGCGAGCTGTATCTCTAACTGTAGACTTTAATGAGAAACCTAATCATTAAATATCGCACGCGCTGGACCGAACACTGGCGCGCGAGGATTAAACATCGACCGCGTTGTGGCTGTGTGCGGTTTGGCATGCTCGAGGATCAACACGGACAGAATTGAACTCCTGCTTTGTCACAAAGAGGTACACGTTTATTTATTATTGGTTGTGTGTGTTTGCTATAATTTGTTTTCACTCCTTTTGATTAGGCGATGTACTGAAAGTCTGTTCTGTTCTATGCATGTCGTTCGACGGGTATTTTATTTATTGAGACTCAATTCGAATAGAAACATGGTTAAAGCATAAACGAGGAAAACAAATTGATACATAGTTGAAAAAAATATTCTAACCATAATGTATAGTATGTAGTGTTCAGTATAGAAATGGAAGCTAGACAACTGTTATGCTTTAATTCTATGTATTAAAGTTTGTAAGCAACACAGACCTGATCAAAATCTGATTACATATTGTCACATACACAAACACACACATATGCTACTACTCTATTACATCCTCTTATTTAACTAGGTTATAGCACTAGTGCTGGGAAACATCTCAAGCCAACACCATGCTCCTTTGCAGCTTCATCCCTCAACGCGTTTAAATGCATTATTCAGTCAGCATCAGGTGGCATGGAGCAACTTAAGTTGTGTGCCACTAAGGTAAAGCGGTTACGAACTGCATTACGCAGTGTACAGCACTGTCTAAAACACAATTACATCCACCCCAGAGGGATGATGACAGCCGTCAGGGGCCGAGGGGTCCATATCGGTTACATAGAAATGACGACAGATTGAATTTGAACGCACATTATATGTGCAACCAGATGGCAGCCGGTGACACTGACACACTTTGCACCCGATGCCTCATCCCCCGATACTCTGTGCTGCGGTGTTTACGTTTAAAAAATGTTGTCCTCCTCTTTTCGCTTATTGCCTTTCCTTCTGCCTCTGAACACCTGGCAATGATTAAACAGGCTCACATTCCAGGGGCCCAGACATCAGAGACAGAAAATGTGTTATCCAGTGTTTGTGTTTGCAAAATGACATCACATTCAAGTTCAAATCTTTTCCTAATCTGATTTTGCTGATCATTTCATTTAACCATATGTGACCAATTCTTTTAGTGAGTAGACTAATTCACAGTACAAACCTAGACTGTGCTACAATACAAATCACGCTTATCGGATAATTTGCCTTTGTTTAGTTTGTTTACTCTGATCCCTGTTCAGGTGTTTTTATACCTAGACAAACACTTCCTTGCTCAGTTGTTAATGAATGAACGTTTCTGTAAGAACTTGTGTGTTCTGACTGCAGCTGTTGTTACCGTCTTATAGGATTCAATGAAAATGTCTGTCTGCGTCCATGAGAACCGCAAGTCCCGAGCCAGCACCGGCTCCATGAACATCTACCTTTTTCACAAGTCCTCGTATGCCGACAGTGTTTTAATGCACCTGAATGTCTTGCGGAAGCAGAGGCTCTTCACAGACGTCCTGCTGCACGCAGGCAGCCGCTCCTTCCCGTGCCATCGTGCTGTGCTGGCTGCTTGCAGTCGGTATTTCGAGGCAATGTTCAGTGGCGGGTTAAGAGAAAGCCAAGCCAAAGAGGTGGACTTCCGAGACTCCATACATCCAGAGGTACTGCAAACTTTTCAGTGTTTCGTTATTATTGAATCACAGTCAGTTAGTGAACAGTTAAGAGCTTATGCAAAACTTATTAAACTTTTAGACCTATAGCAAATGTCTTTATTGTATGTAGAATTTCTATTAGAATTGTAAATAGCTTTTTTTCCGATCAGTTTAACATTGTGTTGCTCTGTTTGAACCAGGTGTTAGAACTGCTTTTGGATTACGCTTACTCATCCCGAGTAGTCATCAATGAAGAGAATGCTGAGTCTCTGTTGGAAGCAGGTGATATGTTAGAGTTCCAGGACATCCGTGATGCTTGTGCTGAGTTCCTGGAGAAGAACCTTCACCCATCCAACTGCCTTGGCATGCTACTTTTGTCCGATGCCCACCACTGCACCCAGCTGTCCCAGCTTTCGTGGAGCATGTGTCTTAGTAATTTCCCAGCCATCTGCAAGACAGAGGAATTCCTGCAACTGCCCAAAGACATGATAGTCCAGTTGCTCTCGCATGAAGAGCTGGAGACCGAGGATGAGCGTTTGGTCTACGAATCTGCCCTTAACTGGGTGAACTATGATTTGGAACGGCGACATTGCCACTTACCAGAGCTTTTGCGCACTGTACGGCTAGCCCTTTTGCCAGCCATCTTCCTCATGGAGAATGTCTCCACAGAGGAGCTCATTAACTCACAAGCCAAAAGCAAAGAGCTGGTGGATGAAGCAATCCGCTGCAAGCTCCGTATACTGCAGAATGACGGTGTGGTTAACAGTCCTTGTGCCAGGCCCCGCAAGACAAGCCATGCCCTTTTCCTGCTAGGTGGTCCCACCTTTATGTGCGACAAGCTGTATTTAGTGGACCAGAAGGCCAAAGAAATCATCCCAAAGGCAGATATCCCCAGTCCAAGAAAGGAGTTTAGTGCTTGTGCTATTGGCTGCAAAGTCTATGTGACAGGTGGTCGGGGCTCAGAGAACGGTGTGTCCAAGGACGTTTGGGTGTACGATACCCTGCATGAAGAGTGGTCAAAGGCAGCTCCCATGATAATAGCTAGATTTGGACATGGTTCAGCTGAACTGCGCCACTGCCTGTATGTAGTTGGAGGTCATACGGCTGCAACGGGTTCTCCTCCAGCCTCTCCATCTGTCTCGTTGAAGCAGGTGGAGCAGTTTGACCCAGTTGCCAACAAGTGGAGCATGGTTGCACCGCTACGTGAAGGCGTTAGCAATGCAGCAGTAGTCAGCGTAAAGCTTAAGTTATTTGCCTTTGGAGGAACAAGTGTAACCCATGACAAGCTACCAAAGGTCCAGTGTTATGACCCAGTTGAAAACCAATGGACTGTCCCAGCATCTTGCCCACAGCCGTGGCGTTACACAGCAGCTGCTGTTTTGGGGAACCAGATTTTTGTCATGGGTGGTGACACTGAGTTCTCAGCTTGCTCTGCCTACAAATTCAGCAGCGAGACCTACCAGTGGACTAAAGTAGGTGATGTTACAGCTAAACGAATGAGTTGCCAGGCTGTAGCCTCCGGGAACAAACTGTACGTAGTCGGCGGCTATTTTGGAACACAGCGCTGCAAAACGCTAGACTGCTATGATCCCACACTGGATGCCTGGAACAGCATAACCACTGTACCCTATTCCTTGATCCCCACTGCCTTTGTTAGCACCTGGAAACATCTCCCAGCCTGACGGCTGCACATCCCCTGACCTATCTTCATCTTTCCAGGTAAGTTTGTTAATATAAATGTTAGTGACGTTATCTCTGTAAAGATACAAGCAGCAAAAGAAAGGAATTCTATATCAAAGGTATATCAATGAATTTTAATAGATTTAGAGCTAGGGCTTAATATCATAGGCATTTTGCAGCTTATTCCATTAAGTCCTTTTGTACATGTAAAGAGAACCTTGAACCCTTCATTCACACATAAAGGTTTAAGCAGACCATCTACTATCGGAATTGATGAATAAGAAATAGACATAGGTTGCTCCTAATAGGGAATAAAACAGTGTTTTTTATCAGTTTTTTATCATTTTAAAATACCATTACTTACAATATCTATTTATCTATCTATCTGTCTTTTCCATAGTTATTTTAAATTGTAACTTGAGGTAGCAATGACCATTTTCAGGTTTGTAAGGAAAGTCTACACCCTTTTCTATACAT
Source organism: Clarias gariepinus (assembly GCF_024256425.1). Classification (NCBI taxonomy): domain Eukaryota; kingdom Metazoa; phylum Chordata; class Actinopteri; order Siluriformes; family Clariidae; genus Clarias; species Clarias gariepinus. The sequence continues at coordinate 13,739,614 of NC_071123.1, read as the reverse complement.
AGAGACAAAGATCCTAATTAAATTGGAACCAATTTAGTATTGATAGAGTAATTAGATTCCCCAAAGAGGCCTCTTGCTCTGGATATCAGCCAGCTGTCACATTATTTTTGCACATCTGTCAATCAGTATCTTTACTGGTCTACACTTTGATGTGGTTTGTTTTTTATGTGATTAAAAAACATTTTTCTACATTTACAGTACACCATTTTTTATTTACGCACACAATGTTGTTCATGGCAAATTACAAGTATAGCATTAAACAAAATCCAAGCATCTTTCTGTTTAAGGAGATGATAGTTTAACTACATATCTAGTATAGCTATAATTTACTGTGGTTCTTTCTTTAGATGATGCTACACACTATAGTTAGTGTCCATGGGTCAGTAAGATGTTAGGAGTGTGCATATATGATTTAAGAAAACACAAACGACAATATTGTATGGTTGAATTTACTTCTTGAATGCATATATTATGAGAACATGGAAAAAGGATGCAGTTTTCCAACATGCATTTTCATTCCTATAGGTTAAATTCAGCTTTGGCTATTGACTTATGTGATAAGCAATTTATTCAGCTGACTTTGAGTAAGATCTGTGTGTGTGATGACTTGATGAATTATGAGTTTGCAGCATGGGGCGTAGCACCAAGGGTAATTGAAACAGAATAGAAGACTTTTATTGTCCCTAAGGGACAAATTTGTCTGAGAGTGGAGAGAGGAGGGAAGTGTTGTTCAGAATAAAAACGGAAGGAAGGGTAAAGACAACAAGGAAATGGATGCATACTGAATCTCAAAATGCTAATGTAGAGTGAGCTAGAAGGAGGTGTAATGCAGTGGCTAAAGTAGTTCAGAAAAAAAGAACTTGTGGAGACAATGAGAGCGGCTCTGAATGAATGGCCATTGCTTATTAAACAAAGGCAACATGACAAGAGGGAAGTATTAAAACTTCCAAACTAAGGAAAGCGTTTTGGGGTTGTGTAAAGGTATTGTGACATCTCATTGTTCTACAGTGTAGGGCTGCATAAAATCAATGACTACATAATTACTAATATATAACTAATAATATGATCTACAACCAGGACTTAGCACTTAGATTAAAAATGGTTACCAGGTTCTTCTGCAGGAGGAGTAAAAAAGGAAAAGAAGAAAAAGGTTGGCAAGGAAAGCAAAATGAGACAATTCATTTACTTTTAAAAATTCAGAGCAAGCATGTTGTTCTAGGGAGCATATGGACTGTAACTGAAACTCACAAAAGTCTCATGGTTTTCAATTAATTGAAGTCCCTAAAGGGATGTGAAATAAATAATTTACAAAGAAGAAAATAATGATTGTGAAATGTATGTCGATGATAAAACAATAGTCGTTTTATTGTTAGACCATAAAAGCCCAACTGACTCATATACTTATGAGTCATTTAAACAACAAATGAAGTCTCGCCTTCATCTTTCAGGTTACTAGCCAATAATAATGCAGAAGATGGAATTTCTAAACCTCAATACAAGCTTGCTAATAGAAGCTCGCTAACAGTTTTGCAGTCTCTCTTTTTTCAAGAATCATCATTATCAATAAATCTTAAAACCTTAAATCGTAATTATACATAAATGGGATTTTGACTCACACTGAGATTTAATTATTAAGAACTATTTTGCCAAACTGCAGTAAAAACACAAGGATTTCAGTCTCAAATCTCTTCCGTGTTTTTCCCTTTGATCTCTTTTATTGGGCTCAGTGAAAGGCAGATAAAAGCATAAGACTTTAATTAATCTAGCACTTAAACCTTTATTACACAACAACCTCACCTTTTAAAAATCCGTATTGTGTCTCTACATTCGCATTCTTCTCGCGTGGCTCAACTGGCTGTAACAAAGATGGCGAATCATATGCTGCTGTCAATTTGGTTGTCTAGGGAGTTGCAGTCCAGTAGACCAAACAAACTCTTAATAACCCTACACACTGGCTAGATAACAGGAAAACAGGAGTAGGAGTAAGTAAAAAAAGGATGCGGAAGAAGGCGTGAGACCTCCAAGTTTGTTTATTTCATTCCTGACCCCCAGATGCTGAGCATTCGATTCATCATTAGTCGGTGACCCAGTCTGTTAGTGTGTTTCTGTAACTGGAATGCCGCCCACCTCGACAGGGCAGTTAGTTTCAAAGTGGAGGTCCTTTCATTGCTTCATTGGGACATTCCTATGCATTTCAATCGCCATGAAGTGTTCTTAGCAGCTGCCCCCCAACCCCTCAACAATGAACCGGTTCACCACAGGCCAAAAGAGTGGGAGGAAAGGAGGATGAGTTGAGAGGGGGAGGACTAGAAAAGGAAGAGTAAACAAAGCCTCTCCTTTGCCGTTTCCTGTGCTTTTCCCCCCCTAACTCACACGGGATAGATGGCTACAGGCGTCCTTCATTTCCTGCTGCAAGAACAGCAGTGCGTACTGCTTAATTTCGCACACCCACACAAAGCACACACACAGCCGTCATTGTACATCTTCTCCGTATCTTCCGATTTCTTCAGAGATTAACCTGTAAACAGTGAGCAAAACTGTACCGTTTTCACAGCATATGTGCAGGAGAAGATACCCCATGCAGTGAAGATGAGTTCATGAACCAGTCAGCTGTCTCCATTGTCCCTTTTTCTCAGTTCATGTAGGTTAAAAAAACAAATGCTCTATGCTAACATAAACATCTTGTCGATTATTAACAAAACAGTAACTCTACTACATATGAATCATTTTGTACTGTGTAACAAAATTATTTGTATGTTTGTACGAGTATTTTAGTATCCTAGTGCCTAGACAATGTTAGTTGGACTTACGAGTTAACCCTCGGAACGTTTGTATTTTGGGGACTGTACTTAAAGAAAAGTAACGTCAGCTGGCTGTTAACTGGGCCAAATGCTGTTGTGGTTTCAGTAGCTTGCTAGGATTGTTAGTTAGCATGCTAGCTCATGTTTATAGGTAAATATTGTGGTCTATAAATATAGTTGTTTATCAAAGAGAGTGGTTTCACATTATCTTGAGCAAGGCTGAAACAGCATTTAGACATATTTAAAAAAAACCTTCACAAACATTGATGTGACCTCTTAAGATCTTGTATAGTACAAACCATAAAGTGATCTGGCTAGCTAGTCTAACTCCTGCAGCTAGCTAACATGTTCCCACACGCTGAATGTTGAGCGTTGACAGGTTTTAGCTAATAATATGCAGCTTATTGTCATGCTGATTCCTTTAAGGCATGTAAAATTGAAAATACTTCATATTTCTGCCTTTAAATTGCCTATGTATAGATAAAAACAGACAAGCAGACATTTGCAAGGCATGCACCAGAGGGCAGAGGGGAAGAAAGGGCATCATTAGTCCCAGCCCTGTTTCACTGACCACCCCATGCTGTCTTAAAGCAGGACTCGTGCTTAAAGGAATGCATTGTTTTAAATTCAATCCCTGGGAAAGCTCAGTATATACCCATAGTTGGATGATGAAGAGGGTATGTAGATTGATGGTTACCTAGTTAGTTGTATTTTTGCTTTTTTTTTATTCTTATTTTTTCTTTTTAAAATACTAAAAACTTTTATGGTAATGGAAAGATAATGGTTGTGCTGATCAAGGTCCCTAATCCGGAAACTAATCTCTAAGTTTCACCATGAAACTGTTTTAGAGTCATTCGAACACTGCATGTTGCTGCATCAGCAAGAAAGTGTGACATCAAACACTGACGTAAAATCACCATGATTCAACTCACAGTGACAGCAAACTAACACATAAGCAGTTTGCAGGGTTGCGAAGGTGACTGCTGGAGAAAAAGCTACATTAAAGTTTGGATTTCTTCATCAGTGGCTTGAGGAGGAAACATACTGGCAATTGGAATAAACACAAGAGCAAGAGCCTAATTGCTAAACCTAATGCTAGCAAACCTTACTTTTATCCTGTGATAACTGTTCTTTGAGATTTGTGCTGTGTGTAAATGATGATTTTAGACAGTAAAATATGATCTCAAATGTAGTGAACTTAATAGGATATTTATATGGTTAATGCTAAAAAAAAAAGTGGTGCTATGCCATATAATATACAGTCTGATTATCTCTGCTGTATGTTATGATGTTAACCACCTAAGGAGAAGCATTTGAAATGGTCATAAAATGTTTAAGGGAATTGGAAATCTTCTGTCCACACCTTGGGTTCTTTCTCTCATTACAGTTCCACAGTCTCTGTACCATTTATTTATCCTCATGGTCTCAAATCTGGCTTCTTTCAAAAAATGAAAATTGGTTTTATATGGAGGATATAATCTTTCAAAAAGGATATGAAACAGGGAAATGATCCATAACAATGTCTTCCAGTAAGGCAGTAAAATGAGAACTGTAAGTCTGATGCTGGTCTAAAGGAGAAGTTCTGCAAACTAGGATCTAATCCACATAAAATCAACAGGAATGACAGATCAACAATAATCAACAAGAAGTTAGTTTAGGGGGTAAAAAATGCAATCACTGACTGTAATTTAGTACTCGCTTGATAGATGTTTTCATTGCAATTGTCTTTGCAGTTCTCAAAACAAAGTTGGACTTGATGGCTGACAGACTCCTGTTAGAACCTTTAATTTCCCCTTTCTCAGTGGAGTAAAAAAAACAGTCATGATGAAAATTACTTCTCATCCAATAATAATAAATTATTTTAGAAAAAAAGAGTGACAATCTTGTTTAGAGCTATGCAGAAATCAACATCAGGCTAAATTATGGTATTTCAGTAGCTGGCTTGATTTGTTAGTTAGCTAGATCAGGTTAAATAATATAAGGCTCTAGCAACATAGTTAACCATCTAGTACTGATTCCAATTGTACATTTCCGAGCTGAATATACCAGGGGAGTTCAAGTCACTTAGTTATTAACCTAGTTAACCCAGTGTAAGTATGTATCCAATTATGTAAACATTAAAGCACTTTTTGTAAGTCGCTCTGGATAAGAGCGTCTGCCAAATGCCTAAATGTAAGTCAAAGTCGTGAATGAAGGCGTAAAACAGATTGACATTTCCAGAAGACTTCGGGCACAGTACAGTAATGAGACCCTTAACCACAGTAAAACATTTGAATGGTGCAAACATTTTCGAAAGAGATCGCATCTCCGTTTATAATGAGATCTGAGAATGTTCGGAGCCCACTGCAGTCGTTCCTGTGATCATTCAGCAAGGGGATCCTTGTAAATCAGTAAACTTGTCACCAAGTTGAGGAAGAGACACATCTGTACACGCTATAATTTACAAAAGCATGTTTTATTCAAGTGATTTCGACATGTTTGGGCTGTTATAGGAGTTCCTGGAAGGCCAGCATTTGAGATGTAAAGCAGGGAGTCTGATCATGGCTCTGATGTACTGAGAAAACTTCCTACCTTAATGTATCCAAGCAAGAGCATTAGCTTCTAGGGCCCTAATTCCATGAAACTAATATAAATTTTGTTTGAAAATACATTCGGGAGTATTTTATGATCATCTAAGTGACTTGGGGCCTGTCCACACGGAGACGCGTTTCGCTGTATACGTTCACTTTTTTTCTCGTTTTGTCCACACGGATCCGGCGTTTTAGGAGACTGAAACTGCTATTTTTTGAAACTGGGTCCCAAAGTGGATAAATCTGAAAACGACACCCTTGCGTCTTCGTGTGTACGGCCAATCCGTATATTTTGTAAAACGATGATGTCCTCACGTGTCAGCTGCGTCACACGTAACAGCAACAACATTAATGGCCGACTACATGATTGTGTTCGTGTTGCTACAAAACCTGCTAGCTTTATTACAGCAAAATCTATTGCTTCTATGCAACTGTTATGAGCAACAAGCGATAATGGACAACACCATCTTAGTTCGTATACAGCGCGCAAGGTTATGCGCATGCTGAAAGTCTTCTACTCCGTGTATAGTGTAAAGAGGAATAGAATTTTTCAGGCTCTCCGAAGGTCAAATGGTTGTTTTTTAGGGTTCAGGTTTCCCTTGCATGTCGTTTAAACAGGTGTGTTCAAATGATCTGTCCTTCTCCAACAGTTTTTTTCTTTTTCTCGACTGGGAAGATAGGGAAACAAATGGCCAGGGTTGGGAGAGAGCATCTGGACTTTATCTTTGAGAACTGTTATTGCTGTTTTTTTTCCAGCAGCGTTTCTGCAATTGAAGTGTTTTTTCGGGACAACGTCTGCTCTTTGTTGTTTCATCCCATTTAGTGGAATTTAGTCAATTTAGCAGAATTGTAGGCCGTTCTGTGACAGTGGGATTTCATGCCTTAATAGGAAAAGCAACTTTAAAATGAAATGATTGAAAATCTTACATGTCGTCTGCTTTCTTTACAGACATCCTGTGTGTGAGGTACTGGATTCCAGCTGTGACGATTTCCTGCTTTCTGTGCAATTCCATCAAAAGACTTCTTCTACCATCAAAAGCTCAACGTTAATATTGAAGATATCCAGCAGTGCAGCTTTCACTGGTGTTTTTTTTTTTTATTGTGTGCTTTAAAGTCTTTATGTTAGGGGAATCTTTCCTGAAACGTTTCCTTGACATTTTATTTTTGAGTCTTGCGACATTGTTTGCCATGACAACCAAATGAACCTACTGCTAATCTGAACACAGCTAATTAGCGCCTGGCATGTTTTCTTGTCATATCTATGTGCCGGCGTGTACCCACTATTTTGTTCTGGGATGAAAATAGAGTGTAAGCTTAATTACTTTTCTGTGCATCTTTCTTGCAAGAAGAACTTATACCAGTGGGACTGAACAGGAGAGAGGCAGGGCACAATAGACGGAAGAGCGATTTCTGAATGAAAGCATGAAGATGCCTTCTTAATATATATTTTTCAAATATTTCACTGTGCTCTCCTGCTATCATGTTGTGCATTTACACTTCAGAATTGTATGGCAGAGAAGGAGAACTGCTTATTTATCCTATGAAGGCATATTTTTAAAAATTATTCGCAGACATGAAACAGAGACATTTTGTCTGTCTCTCGTGTCAGACCTCCTCAACCTGGTGTGAAAACTTGCTGTGAGAAGGCATCCAGACAAGAACCACACACCAGATGTGTTCGTGTATGTGTGTACGTGAAAAAAACCAGCATGTCCCAGCATGTTTGATCGTACTATATTATTCATTCTTCTTCCAAAAAGTAAAAAAAAAAAAAACACCAAAAAAAAAACTTCGAGCATGTCCACTGAGACTTGGATGGATGATGAGCATTTTAGAAAGCAACTGTCTTTTTCTCGACAGGGACACTGTCATTTTGTCAACACCTCCTAATGACTAGACAAGAGAACTCATTGGTGTAAAGTTAGCCTGCGTAACTTTGTGCTGAGTGGTTCTGTTCTCGCACGTACAGCCTCAATATAAATGTGAAAGTCAGAACGATAGAAAGAGAGAGTAAGGTGAGAGTCGTTCTGTCTGCTGGAGAGGTAATGTCTCCATGGCAACAACAACGAACAACCTGAACTGAAAAGAGAGCAGTGTCTATTCATAGTCTTAATTTATAAGCTTTATTTTACAGTTGTGTGTGGTTTTTTTTTTTTTATTATTAATTTGAACTGTGTATGTTTAGTTTTGTATTTATTGATAAAAAAGATGCTTGCTTACATATCGAGCTGTACAGATTTCGCAAGTGTTTTGTGCTACGCATGGCCCGTACTGCTTTGTGTTACATACAAACTGCTCTTTTGCACACGTCTACTTCGTAGTGGCGCAGCCGAATTTGTAAGGGTCAGAGAATCCTGGACCTCTGGTTGGACTGACCTGAAAGCAGGCAGGCTTGAGGTCTGAGGTCATCACCCGGATAAGAAAGGGAGGAATGACATTGTAAGATCAGATTACCCAGAATACAATGGAGCAGTTGGTTTGGGAACCCTTGGGGGAAGGGCTGGGGGTTAAGAATGCATACTGTGACCTATTGCAAAAGAGAGAGAAAAAAGTTCTAGTTGTGGCCCAGGGACTTTAGGATCAAATGTAATGGTGTTTAAAATTCAGGAATTCCTATGCTTACAGTATGCAGTTACACCAAAACATATAAATGAAGAAACATTTACTGAAGACGCAAAATGACTCTGAATGCAAAACAATAAAAAAGCTGCAATAATACTAATAATGCACCATTCAACTGCTGTGTTTGGTTGAAACCTTGGCCTAGGTTGACTGCACAGTATCGAAGCGTGGCCACTTGCTAATAATGCTTTGTCAGTGTCAGTGATAGTAGAACTTGGTGTCAGTCTAATTTGATATGACCGATAAAGACACCATGGCATGCAGCGAGAAATCTGACATCAGCAGCTGCGGCGCATAAAACAACTGGACCTGTCACAGATGTCCCTGAGCACAGTGACAGGTGTTAATTATTATTAACACCCTCGAGATAGACGTTTGCTCTTTTTTTTCCTATTCAAAGTCTTAACTAAGCGTTGTAGGAGACATTGAAACAATCCTTAGACTGCTGTTAAATGTCTTTCCTACCAACATCTGTAAAACAAAAGAGTGGCATTGGACTATGAATTTACTTTTCCTCAGGGTTTACTGTATTTACCAGTCCTACGTGTTATGAAGGGTTTTATTTTGTGGCTACATTCAGTGACTAATATTAAACTGTGTTTATTATTAAGGCGGTGGTGATGATGATGATGATGATGATGATGCTACATTCCAAAGGTCACACGCTGTGTTTGTACTTAAGTATCACAGAATAAAGCAATGGAAAGAAGCTGTAGAATAACAAGTCAGACATAATTGTGAGCACAATTTACAATTTGTGAAGTGTGAAGAGGGTACGAATAAGCTTATGCATTTATACATTGAAGTTAGCAGTTCTGTATGCTTTATTTATCACGCGAAATGCCTGCTTTATAGAAGATCTCGGGAGGGATAGGTTTGACTTCAGTTTCGTATAGAACGCATGACGAGATTGGAAAGAAAGAGGTCGAGCCTCACATTCCTTCCCCGAGCGTCTTCCTTTCCACCTTTTTTCAGTGTAGTGCTGCTTTATCCTGCTGCCTTTAAAGCTTTCAGATCTATGCTTAAACAGAAAGCCCTCTCTGTTTTTTTCCGGCACACTGCACACGCAAACCTCCAGCTAATCAGATAGCCCGTCCTTGCCTCGTCTCAAGTAGCGTTTCCCAGGCAATGGTCAACAATTCCCCTCCTCCCGTTCCACAACTACACACAGCGTTTGAACTGGTAGCTGTCAAGTGTTTTGTTTGTCCTCACTCCCCCCCTCCCTCTTTCTCTCCCACTGACCCTGTTTTCCCCGACTCGAAGATCAAGAGCCGAGTCGCAGGCTTGCACGTGGCATAAAACTCTTAATCATTGTCTGCCTTTGTCTGTCAACACTGTCAATGTTGGGCTGTATTGTTCTATTCTGTACGTTCTAGTATGTTTTGTTATTCTGTTGTCGCTCTGTCACAACCACGGCGGTTAACGTTATTTTGTACAAGTGATTTTTTTCACAATGTGAAATTTATGGTGAAATAAAACATAAGAGTTTTTTCCTCTTGATTGTTAAAAGAGTGTCCGTCTTATTCAATGTGTGTTTGATGTTTTGGAGTGTACTATTCCAGAGGAAACACAGTGTTGTAGAAATTCTTTCTTTTCATCTGCACGTATTCAGGTGTGGAAACTTGGGGGTTTTGCTTATGGGATACTGTAATAATGTGCCTGTGTTTGTGTGTTATGTGCATGTGTGTGGCACAGGATGAACCACCCCTGCAAAGCCCATCAGATACTTTCCCTTTTATACTTGTGTTGCCATGGCAACTGGTCCCTTTATCTCCAAACTGTGGGAGCTGATTTGGAACAGGAGCACTTAAAAAGACCTCCTTCACTCAATCCCTTCATTATCCCTCTTTCTTAGTCACTTACTGCTTTTTGGTCAATCAGTTATTTATTTCCTCTCTTTTCCCACAAATTAATCAGGATAAACTTTGTCTAGTTCATTCTTGATATGATAAGAATAAAAAATGCTTAAATATCGTGATGCAACAAAACAGCTTAAACTGCCTAAATGTGATGCAGGACACATTTGAATTGAAAAATTCTACAAACAAAAACACCTAAATGCACATCTAAAGGAATGATCACGTGGCAGCAACTCAATGCATTTATGCATGTAGATATAGTTAAGATGATCAGCTGATGTTCAAACCAAGCATCTGGTCTGAGTATTTTCGAAACTGCTGATCTTATGGCGGCACAGTGGCTTAGTGGTTACTCAACTTTATTTGTGTAGCACTTTAACAACAAGAATGTTCCAAAGTGCTTGACATAATAATAATAATAAAAATAATAATATTTAAAAAGAATAAATAAAATCACATCACACACCTCACTAATCCAAACACCATCTCATGTTGGTTTAAACGCCAAAGAAAACAGAGTTTTTAAAAGAGTTTTTAGATGGGACACCCGCAGTAATGTGGCCTCATGAATACCGGTGTCTCCTTGCACCTCCAGGTCCTGGGTTCGAGTCCCACATCGGGCCTGTGTGCATGGAGTTTGCAGGAACTCCCTGTGCTTGGTGGGTTTCCTCCTGGTTCTCTGGTTTCCTCCCACAATCTGAAGACATGCAGATGATGCCCGTTGTGTGTGAATATGTGTGGGAATGTTGACTGGAGTTTCTACCATGGTTGTACAATATGGGAATAAATACAATGGCCTCCACGGTCTCTTAGATTGATGGATGGCTGGCTGACACTAGAGAATGGTCTGAAAAAAGAGAAAATTTCCTTGAGAAAATGCCTTGTTGATACCTGAAGTCAGAGAAGAATAGCTAGGCTGGTTTTAGCTAAAAAGCAACAAAAACTCAAATAACATCTCATTACGCCCAAGTTACAGTGCAGCTGGAAAAGTTTACTTGAGATTTTTGCAAATTTATAAAAAAAAATAATTAAGAAAGAACATGTTCATAAGTATTTACAGCGTTTGCCATGAAGCTCAAAACTGAGCTCAGGTGTATCCTGTTTCCCCTGATCATCCTTGAGATGTTTCTGCAGCTTAATTCGAGTCCAGCTGTGGTAAATTCAGTTGATTGGACATGATTTGGAAAGGCACACTCCAGTCTAAGGTCCCACAGTTGACAGTTGACATGCATGAAGTCAAATGAATTGTCTGTGAACCGCCGTGACAGGATTGTCTCAAGGCTCAAATCTGGGGAAGGTTACAGAAGAATTTCTGCTGCTTTGAAGCACAGTGGCCTCCATCATCCGTTAGTGGAAGAAGTTCGAAACCACCAGGACTCTTCCTAGAGCTGGCCGGCCATCTAAACAGCGATCGGGGGAGAAGGGCCTTAGTCACTGTCAGAGCTCCATAGGTCCTCTGTGGAGAGAGGAGAACCTTCCAGAAGGAGAACCATTTCTGCAGCAATCCACCAATCAGGGTCAGGTTTCTCGAAAGCTTCTTATCGCTAAGTAGTTCTTAAGTTGTACCTTAACCTCTCTCTTAACATTATGGCGCATTTCCCGAAACGTTCTTACGCTAAGTATCTCTTAGCTAAGTCACAACTCATTCTTAGCGTAGTTTCAGCTCCAGACGTTATTGCCGCCACTGAGCAGCAGGTCTTTATAAATCAGCGGTGTATGGAAGCACATTATGTCACGTTATCAAAGTCATATTAATGATGGAATATACTGTAAGCCTGTTTAAGAATTGTATTTTATTTGATATCAGAACTAAAAGAGTTACTTTTAATTAATTTATTGTATAATGTAACTAATGCATTAAAATTGGCGATCACTTTTAATATTGAACAGGTGGCAAACAATTTGGCAGCGATACAGTACAGTGTGTACAGTACAGTGTGTACAGTACAGTGTGTTGTTGTGCTAAACTGAAGATGGCGCTGTCTGCGGAGCCGTGTGGTTCATGTCAATTTTGCCTTCAGACAAAACTTCAGCCCTTTACATATTTTCCCTGAGGTCGCTATTTTTTTTAAAAAAAGAAGGTTTTGCCTTCCAAGGCAACAGATTATGGAGCTTATTGACCTGCTCAGACCTGCACTTGCCAGGCCAACGCGCCGTACGTTGCTCTACGTCCCAATGTCCAGCTGCTTGCTGCTTTTTGTTTAAAATATGTTTCATTGATCATAAGCCATTATCCATAACTTGATGGGCTTTTCTTTTGACACATTTTATTTTATGAAATTTGATTTAGTTAAATGAGAAAATAAACTTCAAACCCCGCATCTATTTATTTTTTTAAATGATTGTAATGCTTAATACGAAATAATGCTTAATACGAAACCTACGCGGTTTCGCGCAGTGGCCGTAATTAGGGTTCATCATGATTCACTGCGAGTTTTTGCGCTGTAAATACGTTTCTATCTTTTCGCGTGAAAAATTAAACGTTTATTTTTTGGCGGCCCTCACAGAAGCTTGTAAACCTTGCAGAACGTTAGCAGAACGCCAGTGGGCAATTGAGTTAACCCGCACAGGTGAGATAGAGGTATGAGGCATTGTGAGCTGCCTCGAGTGCCCGGCCGACGTTCAGCGAAGATCTGCAAGGACCGCGAGCTTCCGCATTTTAAACATGTTTAATTTTTTTGCGTGGTAAAATGGAAACATAACCACAGCACTAAAACTCGCTCTGAATCATGATGAACCGTACTTACGGCCACCGCGCGAAACCATGTAGATGAGATACTGTATACCCCATCTCACCTACGCGGTTTTGCTGGGTGGCTATAAGTAGGGTTTATCATGATTCACGCGAGTTTTTGCCACTTCTAGTACGTTTCCATCTTTCCGCGTGAAATATTTACCGTTTAATTTTTTGCCGGTCCTCACGGAAGCTTGCAGTCCTTACAGAACTTCGCTGAACGCCAGCGGAATGTCGGCGGGAAATCACGGCAACTCACGGTGCCTAACTCCGCATCTCACCGTGAGTCAAACCGCATAGGTGAGATAGGGGTAGTAGGGGTATTGAACCTGTACTCTGTCATTCATTCCATAAGTGCGCTATGCTTTACACTGTTTCTGAAGCTGGTGAAGAGTGTTTTCAGCTGTTTGCCAATCAACTATGATTGTACTGTATATCTGGTTCGTTTTACCGCCACTACAGGTTACAGAAAGTATTAGCGACAGTTTGGTGATTTAATTTATATATTTGTCTATTATGGCATGCTATTAGTAAGTTAACCTATGTCGAAATAAACTCTATTGGGAAAATTTAGTGCAATGTTTAATTTGCATGGAAAGAGACGTCTTACTTAACGCTGTCATGCAAAAGGAGTCAAAAATCGATTCCTGATGTCAGCTAATTCAGGACCTTCACTGTAGACAGCGCCTTGTAACGTCGGACATAAGAGGCAGCGACTTAAGAAGACTCCTAAGGGACAGTTCGAGAAATACACTTAGAAAAGTTATCACTTTACGTAAGATATATCTTAAGAGTCTTCTTAGCTCGCGAATAGTGTGTGTTATCGAGAAACCGGCCCCAGGCCTATATTGTAGAGTGGTCAGAGAGTCTCTTCAGACCTGAGAATTTTGTTTCTCATGGTCTAAGAGTCCTTCCGGTTCCTTTTGGCAAACTCCAGGCGGGCTGCCATGTGCCTTTTACTAAGGAGTGGCTTCCGTCTGGTCACTCTACCATATTGACCTGATTGGTGGATCTAGGAAGCTTCCTGTGGTTTCAAACTTTTTCCACTTTTCCACTGCGCTCATTGGGACCTTTAAAGCAGCAGAAATTTTTCTGTAACCTTCCCCAGATTTGTGTCTTGAGACCATCCTGTCTCGGAGGTCTGCAGAGAATTCCTTTGACTTCATGCTTGGTTTGTGCTCTGACATGAACTGTCAACTGTGGGACCTTATATAGACAGGTGTATGCCTTTCCAAATCATGTCCAATGATAGGGTTAAAATTTAAAAAGGCATGAATCCATCCTGCCTTGTATCAGCGGTTCATACCGGTGATGGTGGTGTAATGGTTTGGGTGATATTTTCTTGGACACTTTGGGCCGGTTAGTACTAAACAGAACCTCATTTAAATGCCAAAGCCTACCTGAGTATCGTTGCTGACCATATCCATCCCTTCATGACACCACGCCCAAAGCTAAAATTAACTCTGGTTTCTTGAACATGTCAATGAGTTCACTGTACTCAAATGTCCTCCACAGTCACCAGATCATCAGATCTTAGGTCAATACAGCAGCTTTTGGATGTGGTGGAACAGCATCATGAATGTGCAGCCAAGAAATCTCCAGCAACTGCGTATTGCTTTAATGTTGATATAGACCAAAATCTCGAAGAAATTATTTGAGTAATGTGTATCTTCAATGTAAATCTATGCCATGGAGAATTATATATATATTCTATATAGATTACACACACAATGTGTAAGTTAATATCTTACTATCTATGTGAGGAACTTGCACTGACATATTTCTGAAATTAATATAATTACAACAGAGTGTTATATTATCTAAATTTAACCGTTCCCTTAACCACAAAAGTAAGGAAACCATCTGGGTCTTTTGGTTTAAAGGCTAATTTCTCAAGAGGACCACACATGCAAAACTGTCTGATATTTCTATCCTTGTGGAGATTTTTGGTCTCCAACAAGAAATACATATCATGCCATCTTTTTTACACACAAAGACACACACACACACACACACACACATACACATACACACACACATACACACACACACACATGGAAGTGAGTTTCCCAGGGACAAGACAGTTTGCATTCCTGTGTTAAAACAACTCCCTTTCGGCAGGTTCTGAAACACCAGTTTTACCGGCTTTACAGACAGCGCATTATGTTTCACAAGGCAGCGAAACATTTCACAGGAAGACAATGATTCACTTCTCACTTCAAAGGAAGGCCTAATAAATTGCCGATTAGTGAGATGGGGAAAAAAATGCACAATAGTGCTAAGTCGTTCAAAATAGCTTGAATGGAAAAAAAGCCTCTCTGTTTGCCAACTCTTAACATGATCATGCATTTAAGAACTGGGTTCGGCTCAACCAACACTGCCTTTTGGTTGGTTATCTTTAAAGGTGCTTGATAATTATAATCAGCCAGCATATATATGTGCACACACACATACACACACACACACACACAGAATCTCTTTCACTCTCTTTGTCTCTCTCTCTCTCTCTCTCTCTTACACACACACACACACACACACACACACACAGAATCTTCCGCTCTCTCTCTTTCACTCTCTCTCTCTCTCTCTCTCTCTCTTACACACACACACACACACACACACACACACACACACACACAGAGAATCTCCCGCTCTCTCTCTTTCTCTCTCTCTTTCACAGACACACAACCTATATGTTAGAGCAATACAATATAGCACACGCTCCTGTTGCTGGGCAACATGTGTGGCAGCACTGTTGAGGTTGGCACGCTCTCTGTGCGATTCCTAAGGTCCTCATGAATTCCCACACTGTCACAGAGCCAATCGCATGGAGGGATGTCCCATTCACACTCAGCTAATCACAGCAGGTCCCTCTGCATTAATGAGTTGTCTAAGCTGGCAGCGATGGGTTAGCTTATCTCTACCAGACCTTAATCACATTCAAGCAGCTTTGTAATGCAACCCACGATGATTACTATCATCTGATATTTGTGTTGCAGTAAGTGGTTGCTCTACTATAGGGGCGAGTAAAACCGGGCGGTTCTATAAGCGGTTCAATTTTAATTGAATCTTCATAAAATCTTCATTTACTGCTCCATGCATTTTAAACTCTGTTGAAATGTTTATCACGTATTTTGAAGGACTGTGTGAACCAGTGTGTTGTAAATATTTTTTTTTTAAGATTTTGCTCAATTATAAGACAACAAGTATTTATTGCTATAGAGATATTATTTCATCTCGTGGTCAAAATGTGAATTGTGCTATAGAACAAACACTAATAGACAGCCAGTAGGGCAGGAATCATGTTGCCCCTTGCTAAGAATATCAGTGATAGAGGAGCAACAGACAGAATTGTTAATGAAAATGTTGCCAAGATCTTGTTATATATAAATGAATGAATGAAGAAAAAGGAAATAAATAAAAAGCCAGGATAATCCGTACACCGAAAATCATACAACCTCCAGATGCCACAGAACATAGAACAAAAAAACAGGCCTAGACATAATGAAACAAAATGCGCAATAAGATGTCTTACTAAAATAAGGAAACATATGACTTTAGATAAACTGATTAAAGGAGGATGTGACACAAGGTTAGAGAAATCATCAGATAAATAAAGAATTTGCAAGACGGGTTAGGGTGTGCAAATCGTTGTGCGATATCGAAAGAAAAGATAATTGTCTGCCTTTTCCAAGCAATATATACTGTATGTATATGTATATATTTATTTATTTATTTATTTTTGCATTAGGTTTTTAAGAAATACAGGAATTTTCCTGAAAATTGATTATGAGCTGCAGAAGCTGTGGGAAATGTGCCGCCAACTATAGAATTCACTATAGAAGTCGATAGCACAAGTTAAATGTAATGACCTCTCGACTTCGCGACAATGCCATCATTATTGTTAATCTGCCCCACTAGCACAGCACTGTGGTGCAGAAGGAATTACAGCTGTTCCACATCTCGAGGGTCCCTGGTTCTATCTCAAGTTACTCTAATCACTCTAAGGCCGTAACTTACCCTGATAGGGTCAGTCTGGATTCATCAGACCACATGACCTTTTTCCATTGCTCCAAAGTCCAAGCTTTATGCTCCTTAACAAACTAAAGTCTCTTCTCTGATTAGTTTTTCTTTTCGCTTGATCCAGTTGAACAAATGATTTAACCCTTTTGAACTGGGAACTGCTGGGCAGTATACACACCAATGTGCCATAACTTAAAAACTATTAACATCAAATCACACCTAGGTTTTAGGTTCCCCTTGTGCCAATTGAGGAGCTCTGTCCCCTGAGGGATTGACTCTACAGGGCCTCTGTACTGTATGTGTGCTGTGTTGTACACCGGAACGTTGGCAGAGGATCTTTTAGGTGCTGTGGGTTTTAGGGTGGGTCCTCGGGCTTGCTTGCCCACCGCATTCCAGGGATGCTCATCGAACTAAAATCTGGGGAATTTGGAGGCCGGACCAACAACCTTGTATTCTTGCCTGCTGAGCTGCATTTATGGAAAGCTGTGATGCACTGTGTGTTCTGACATCTTTCTACTGTGGTCAGTGTTATTTGGCAGTTGGTGTGAATTGGCTTTTCTGTAGGATTTGGTTCCTCTTTGGTGTAACTGAGCCTTGGGCATCTGTAATTCTGTCACCAGTTTACTGGAATATAAATGGACAATCTATGGACATCAGTGGATGTGTGTATGGATGTAAGTGAGTGAGTGTGTGTGTGTGAAGGGTGTTCTATCCAGGGTGACCTCTCTCCTCTTGCAAGCAGTTCCTCAAAATCCACCAAGGCCTACTGGAGATACATGAATAATAAATGAAGTTCTGTTGAAAAAGTCACACTCATGTCTTATGGAGCAAAGTACTATCCAGCAGATACACATCCACAATTCACTGGTATGGCACTCACACATACACACACATGGGCAGAAACGGGCCTCACTGCCTACTAAAGAGTCTGCTTGTGATTGAGCACACCTGTAATACATTAGAAGATAAGAGAAAGAAGGAGAGGAGAACTAAGCCATGTAAACACAAAAGAAGAATGTAGTAGAAAAGAGGTGCGTCTCCAGGGGCTCATGAATTAGACCACACACAGGGTCTCTCTCTCTCTTTTCTTTTCCTCTTCGCTTTCAGTTGTTAAAATCATGGTTTAAAAAACTTCAGGCCTGAAACGTCGCCAGTGTTTAATTTCGGACTTTTTGTTCAGTTTTGTTTTGAAAATGATTAAATTGTCCCAATTTAGGCTGTCATTTTAATGTTAATATATAGTAGCCTACTACACTGTCATGCTTTATGTCTACACATATACAGTATAGTGAATGTATATTCAGGGTTATAATTACAGCTTGTTACTTGAGTATGAAGTGAAGGCACCTCACTCCATAGGCTTGTATGCTTATAAACTTCTCTGTCTAAAGATATATAACACCACTGTTAAGTGTTTGTGGCGTTTCTAAGCTCTCTATCTTCCCAGATATAAACTACAGCCTATGGCAAGGAAGTGGAAGTGAACTATCAAAACATTTCCTGACAGCGTTTCACGTTCTGCACACTGTCTCATCTTGACAGAGGTCAAGTGGCATGGAATTTCACCATCCTTCTGTTTTTTAGTGGAAAAAGTGTGTGTGTGTGTGTATGTGTGTGTGTGTGTATGTGTGTGTGTGTGTGTGTGCTGACACTGATCTTTGCCACATTCATTCCAATACCCCTTACTGCTTCCAATACACACACACACACACACACACACACAGTAAAGTGTGAGACTGACACAAGATACACGCTCGGGTTCAACAAGAATAGGAAAGGTGTGAACATGAGAAAGAGAATGCCAATGAGAATGAGAAGTCATGACCGTATAAATGAAAAGCAACTAAAACGACAGCTAAAAGCCCCGGCGCCGGGGATAGCTTTAGGTGTATTTGTTTGTGTGTTTGCATAAGCTTTGACTTCCTTCCCCACCCTGTAACACACAGTATAACCCTGCGAACGATCTGGAACCCATTTGTGAGATACAAAGTAAAAAAAAAAAACCCTGTTTGTTTTATTGCCCTTTAATTAAAGAAAAGGAATGTGCAAACGCTTTGCCTAAGTGCGTAGCAGCTTCCCTTTTCAAAACCCGGGAGATTTAGCATTAAAACCTCGCTCTCTAATAAACCAGAAGAGTAATTACCAAAGCTGGGAGCGATATCGATTTATTGGGGGTCCAGGCAGGTTTAAGGATTGTAACATCAATGGGAAGCTAATCCAAACCTAAAGTACAACACAGTGAAGTCTGTATCTTATTGTTATAGCAATTTCTTGAGAATTTTTTGTGCAATACAACAATCAGCCATAACGTTAACATCATTGTGAGGTCAATTGAATAACATTCATTACCAATTTTATATAAGGGTGAAAACTTGTTCAAAGGTGTGAACGTGTTACATCAGTTCATTTGTAACTGCGGTGTGAGCAAAAAAAAAAAAAGATTTTTTTTGTAGTCTGAGGGTGTACCTGGGAGCTTAAACAGAAGCACTTGGATATCAGCAAACAAATGCTGTATCTAAATGCTTTAGATAAATGCTGTTCTTGCTTCATTGAACTTTCACCTGTTTGGTCCCCTGAAAGCAGGCCTACGAGGATGAAGATTCACTTATGATGAAGATGTGAAGACAGTGGTGCATTTGTGACCATTTCGCAGCTCAGCCTAAAACATTTCTTAATGAGTACATACAAAAGCTTGTTGACAGATAGACAAAGAGTATAAATATGGCATGGCATTTAATGGCAAGGAAATTATGTTGAAAAATGATGTATATGACTTGTTAATTAAAGTTAATTACAATCAATTCTACAGCCAGAGTGCAGATCATTTTTGACCCTTGTATAAAAGCAAACCCAAGACTCGCCCATGCCTCCTGGGCCCAATGCTAGCTATGCTGTCTGGTCTAATTCTCCAAAAAAGCCAATTCTGGCCATGAGAGAAAGCCCCCAGGACACCCAGTAATCGAACCCGGAACCTGTAGGTACAAGGCTACAATCCTTTTTAGTATATAAACAATTGTTTATTCACATCTAACATCAGAATGAGGAACACTGAGCAAGATTTTGACTGTGACATGCTTGCTGATGCCAGTTGGGTTTGGTTTGAGTAAGAGACTGTTTGGCAGACTTGATTGTTTGCCATATTGTTTCAAGCTGACAAAAAAAGCTACACTAACTCGAAAAAAGCACTCTTTACAAGTGTGGTGAGCTGAAAGCACTGGAGAATGCACAGCATGCGAAAACATGAAGGTGGACAGGCTACAACATCTACACAGATCTTATCTAGCTTCACTCCTCTCCGCCATGGACAGGGATGTGAGCTTACAGTGGCTCATTAAACCTGGATGGTTGAAGACTGGAAAAAGACGAGGTGACATTTTTCCATTCTTCAGTCGTCCTCCAACGTGTCCAACGTGTCATCTGATTCCTGTTTTTGGCTGATGATTCAGAAAACATTCAACACACGTAGTGCACAACTTCAAGCTTAAGTATACAATGCTTGCATGGAGCGGGATGTACGAGTATGGGTTGACGATGTAGTTCGAAGCGTAAGTAAACAGAATTTATTAGAAAATAATAGAAGACAGAACACACTCTGAGGTTCAGCAGAAAAGCCTTGCAGGGCCTCCTCCTCTATCATCACTTAAATGAGCTTTTTCTTTAATTAAACAGCATGTGAGCAGATGGCGTATATGTGTGTGTGTGTGTGTGTGTGGGGAAGAGGAAACCTACTTAGATTATAATTAGCAAAAAGAGGCAGCACATTCAACAGCTGTTTAGGATTTTAATGTTTTTATACCCTGCTTGACCGACTTAGTGTGTGTGTGTGTGTGTGTGTGTGAGAAAGAGAAAGAGAGAGATAGAGAGAGAGGGAAATATGATCCATCCCTTAACAGCCCATAACATGTAAATTTCCACCACTGTCAGATCTGTAACTGTGTGTGTGTGTGTGTGTGTGTGTGTGTGTGTGTGTGTGTGTGTGTGTGTGTGTGTTACATTCCAGACTTTACTGGTACTGGTTCCTGGTGTGTTCTGGTTCAAAATCTTCATGAAATCCATTTATAAGCACACACCCACTTACATTCCCTTACACACACATACATAGACACAGAGAGAAATAACTTTTCAGTTCGAGACCACACACAGAATAGAAACAGGAAAAGGCACGTGTCACACATAAAATGAACACACACACACACACACATGCATGTGCACGTGCGACCAAGAGGTTAAGCATATGTGTGTCTGATAACATACCACTTCAAAACCGGCCTGGTTTCCCTTTTAAAGGCCAGACTGTGGCACGGAGCATTACTTTTTGCACAGGAAATGACATCACAAAATACTGCTGGATCTATTGCTGTTACGAACATGATGATTAGAAGGAGGAAGATATTAAACAAGTAGCCGAGGAGAAGGCCAATCAGGGATTTCTGGGGACTAATCATTTGCAGGAACCCAGTGCCTGATTAATTACCAGTACCAAAGACTGCAGATTGGCATTCCCAAATTGCCCTGCGATGGATTGGCACCCTGTCCAGTGTGTACCCTGCCTCCTGCCCTAAGTCTCTTAGGATAGGCTCCAGGTCCCCGAGACCCTGAATACAGAATAAAGCGGAGTAGACGATGAGTGAGTGAGTGCGAGTTAACATGTCATACACAATCTTTAAAAAGTACATTGTCAGCCTGCGCTTAAACACAACAACATAACATAATGTCACTCTTTTGCAGTTTCAAGGAACTGTGTGTCAAAATACCACACCTTTAAACCATATGATGAAAGATATGGAAAAGATTTGCAGATATTTAGATGCATAATTGTAAAAACTCACAATCAGGGTTAAATACTATAAATAGACACAACAGGTGAATTTCTCTGTCTTTGGGCAATAATTAAAGGAAAGTGAAGGAAAGAAATAAAAAATGAAAGGGAGGGTGAGTGAGGATGAGAGAGGAAACCAGCAGAGCAAGGAGTGGGGCTTCTATGGATAGGACTCATTTGTCCAGTCTATCCTATGGGTGCTCAATTGGATTGGGATCTGGGGAGTCTGGAGGCTGGGTCAGTGTCCTTGAGCTCTTCGCCTGCTGGGCCTGCGTGCAGTCTGTGTGTACATAGTCAATACACAGCATTGACTTTTTTTCAGACATTTGACGCGACAGGCTGGCCTTCCAGGCTGGTCCCCACAGGAACGGGTGAACCTTGGGTTCCCATGATCTTGTCAATCTTGTTTACTGCAATATAGTGGATAATCATGGATAATCAATGTTAATGTGTTCCTATAATGCACAATTTCAGCTTCCTGAAAGCTCCATTTTGGTACAAAATGTTCTACTGTATTATGTCCAGTTGCTGTGATATGCTCAGTATACAGTACATTTGCTTACAAGGAAGGCCTTGGAAAACCCAGTTAGGATCCCATTTTAAAACATTTAAATATTTCTGGTGTAGTCAGAAAGAGGGAAGCCTCATTTTGACAACAGGATTTCCCTGCTACTCCTAAAAAAGAACTTCCCCAGCAGTACAGCTTTTTTTTTTTTTTTTACAGCTTTTGTTTCTATCACAACGTGGTTAACCAGCTTGAATAGTGTTCATTAAAATGCTTCAAGACAATGTTCAGAATTAAAACTGGCTGAATAGTGTAGAAGAATTAGGAAGATAAGGAATTTTATCGACCCAATTTTGCCAAAATTGGAGATTTGATACATTTAATCTACTGCACACTATTGACCAAAGCGCAAAACTAAGCTGTGTGACTTATACCTAACTTGATATGACTGGGTCACATTTGGACGAGCACTGATAAACAACTGGACATGCTGAGTAACAACTGGTAATATGGGACATGTCCACTTTTGTCAAATAAGTTTTTAAGTGTATTGTGTCACTGCACAATACACCTTGTCCATGAAAAACTTAAAATCTCCCTTACAATGTTCAAATGGGAAAAAAATCACAGATGAATATACATGCAAAAATACAATATAATAGGATCAATATTAAGTGACCATGTTGTGTATTAATACAGTATGGAGGATTCAGACTTCAAGCAGTGTATTTGGGTTTTTGAATATATCAATATATCAAATAATCTCTACTTTTATAAACCAGAAAAACACATAACTGTGTATCTGGGCGATTTCTTTGCCTATTTGATCCATTTTAAGATTTTTTGATTACTCAAAATGTAATCGTTTGTTGGTTAAAATAAACTAAAACTCAGTTTTCCTCATTATATTTCCTATTTTGTGCTGAAAAAAAGGATTTCACTCTATGCTGCACAATCCTGAGCTCTCTCTATATATATATAAAAAAAACAGCTAAACAAATAATGCCTAAAATGTTCTGAACTTTAAGGGCTACATGTGCTTTGATTGGTCTACATAGGATTGAGGGTCGAGAAGGTCAAGGAGGAAGAAGCCCCATATTCTCAGAGCAACAATGTTGCAAACATGGCTTTGGCCAGTAATGCAGTACGCCTCAAAGAGATTCGAACATCCTTAATGACCACACTGTTCCCTTTTAAAAGCTACACTTGATGCTGCGTGAAAACGCTATGGGAACATCTTTTTGTGTTGCCGGTTGTGGAGCATGTGTGTATCAAACACGGCAAATTTTGGCTTATATAACCTTGGTCAGGTGACGTCGTCTGATAAAGTGCCCCTGCGGGTTATAAATAGGAGTGAACCGAAAACATCCTCAGATCTTTTTGTCTTCAGGACTGCTTTGTGTTTGCATGTGTGTGTGTGTATGTGTGTGTACAAGCAAAATTAAGAAAGTGTTTAACTTACCGCTATGGCGGAGTTTCAAGCGAGATTAATGCCTCTGTGTGATTAACTTCTTTCAGAGGGCGATCTCCACACTTTCTTTTTCGAGTGTTTGGGGGAAAATCACGCTCTCCTCAGGCTTCAGGGAGAGTGTAAGCACTGACCTCCTCCCGATTAAAATGCTTCGCGCGCGGCTCGCCTTCTTTAAAGAGAAGCCGGGAGCCGTGGCGCATTCCTGGGGTTCACGTGCGGATCTGGCAGACGTGCACAAGACAGAATCTTACCCCCTTTCTCTCGCGCTCTCGACGGATCGGGAAATTTCTCCGTCCACTTCTCAAGCGCGCCCCAGCGCTTCTTGTGAATGGGCAGAAGAGAAATCTTCTCTCGCTTCTGCGGAGATGGAAATAGCCACCTTAGAGTGCTTCCCTAGTGACGACAGAGCGTATAAGGAGTTACTTAAAGTAGTATATCGACTGGCTGCAAGAGCAAGCTTCCCCCAAGCACTCGAAATTAGACTGACAGGTTTCTGTCAGGTGGCGCTCTCTCTCCTCTTATTTGGTGACCTCCACGATGAGTTAACTTGTTCATGGAGTAAGCCATATTCATCCCGTGTTTTCGTGCCATCGACTTTGATTTATTCGAATATCGTTAATGTGGAAGCGCGGGTTATACGATGATGCCGCAGATAGAAGAGATGCTTGCAGGCTATCTCTCTCCTGGGACATCATCCTTCCTGAGAAAGCCAACACTTTCATCCAAGCCGTGTAGACTTTCATTATGGCCATTTTCTTTTTGAAGAGAATTGGATATCTGCAGGCTTTGTTAGTCTCCCCATCCTGCCCAGACTTTGCCCCTGAACTAGTCAAAGCTATTCTGCATCCTCACCCGAACTACTTTCCAAAAGTTTAATTCTCAAACATACACCCAGTTGTTCTCAAAGCCTGTTACAGCTCCGGAGCAGGAAAGACATTACTTACTGTGTCCAGTACGTGCTCTTTAGATTTACGTCCACCGCACTATCCAGTGGCATAAGTCAGAGCAGCTTTTTTATATGCTACGGGGGCCACAACCAGGGAGCGGCCGACACTAGGCAAACGAGCCTACGAGCCACGTGGTCACACTTCGCCTCTAGGAATCAGGGCTTATTCGACCAGGGGGATTGCCTTGTCTATTGCGCTGGCAAGAGGTGTCCCCTTGCAGCAAGTGTGTGATGCGGCAGGTTGGTCTTCTCCGCACACATATGTTAGATTATATAGTTTGGATGTTCATGCTACTTCAGGATAACAGGTCCTCGAGTGAGCCTCCCAGAGCTAGGTCTGAGACCTCCTTAACTATTGTGCGCATGCACAACACAACCCTGGGGGCCCAGACACTTGCAGTGCGGTGGCATTGGTATTCTCGTTCCTATAGCGTTTTCACGCAGCATCAAGTGTAGCTTTTAAAAGGAAACGTCTTGGGTTACTTTGAGGTAACCCTGTTCCCTGAAAAAGCGGGAATGAGATGCTGCGTGAAAATCCTTGACTCAAGGACCTGTGAGCCCAGAAGTAGCATGAACATCCAAACTATAGAATCTAACAAATGTGTGCGGAGAGGACCAACCTGCCGCATCACACACTTTTGCAAGGTGTCCAGTCCAGTCACGCTTGCATGACTGGACATCCTTAAGGACAAAATTGATCTGAGGATGTTTCCGGTTCAGTTCTATTTATAACCTGCAGGTTCACTTTATCAAATGACATCACCTGACCGAGGTTAAATAAGCCAAAATTTGGCGTGTTTGATACACACATGCTTCACAACCGGCAACACAAAAAGATGTTCCCATAGCGTTTTCACACAGCATCTCGTTCCGCTTTTTCAGGAAACAGTACAAATTAACCCGGGACGTTTTTAGTAATGTCTGTCAGGTGTCTCTAGACACTAATGCCATCCTGCATGACTGTTTTTTTATAGATGAAATTGGGTTTGGTTCCATTACTGAGAATCCCTTGCTTAATCTAAGATCTGTATGGGAATATAAATAAATAGCATGATTATCTTGCTAATAAAGCAAATCAATTCATAGCTTAAAATGTTTAAAAAAACTTTAGAAATAGTCTTAATATAAAATTGTATTATACACTCATTTAAAGTTAGCTTTATTAGTATTGCACGTGGTGTTCATGAACATTTATGAATGATTGTGTGTACGATTGCAACAGACAGATGCATCAAGTTGGCGACAAGTTATCCTTCAATTTTCAAGGATTTAGGTGTTCTACTCTCTAGATGTTTATAATAACGTCTTCAGTGGGATCCTCATTTAAGGACATTTGGTATCCTTTAAAACATTTGCACTATTTTAATGTAGCCAAGAGTCTCATTTAAAGTTTAAAGTCTTCTGTAAATGTCGGTTTTCTGCCTTTTAATTTAATCACAAGTCTTTATTTAAAGACCCTTAAATAATTACATTTATTTTTTCCATAGGACATTCTGTGAAATAATTGTAATTTGCATTTTGTTGTGTTTGCAATAAGAAGTAAAAAAAATGATCATGAAACATTCACTGTTGTTGCATAAATGTTTGGCAAATCTAAAAAAAAATCTAATTGCATGGCCATTTTATCTGCTGGAAAATAATTAACCAAGCATTAAGTTTGTGATTCTTTCTGAATATAGACAATAAACCGATTTCCTCTTAAAACGGTGCTTGTGGCTTTGGCTTTTGTCAGGCAACAACACAATTGCTTCCTGTCTCTGTTCACATCAAGCCCATGTAAAAATTTGCTGCATTATTATGTCTTAAGGGGATTTAATGAGTTCGTTTAAAAAAAAGAAAAAAAAAAGAATGTATATTCATCTGGTCAGTAATGAAGACCCAAGTGGATACTTGCAGTGTAGTAATTACATCAGGTCTCATAGTGAGGATATCTATTTTAGCATAGCAGTTAAGGGGTATCACTTTCTCTATTATAAAATGTATAAGAATTAAAGTTATATAAAGATAAGATGATGGACTGCTAAACACAAAACAGTCAATTGCTTTCTATTTTTTTCAGTTAATCATGTTGATTTGCATATGTAGATAAGCAAAATACTTGTTAATTCTAGATGCCTCTTACAAAATCAGCCCTACTCTAGATTTAGAATAAGAATGAGCAATTAATTTGGTAATTATCCCAAGAATATCCTGCAAGGTCTAGAGAAGATCAATAAATAAACAATAATGAGCTTCAGCGCAACAAAGTTTGGGTCAATGAAGCACAATTAATGTTTTAGGAACTGCAATCCCAACCATCTAAATAAATTGCAGTCCAACAGCAAGTTAAAGAATGGAACATTAAATAAAAAAAAAATCTGAGCTTGCCAGCTGGCTGAGCTCACTCAACCAGTCAAGGCTGCCTAGCAAATGTGAAGGATGAATTTACCGGAACAGCATTCAACTTAGGATCCTATGGTCATTGCTGGTTTAGGACATTCCCATCTCTACCATTTACATCTTTTAGTGAAGGTTAACATCTTTTACTTTAGGAGTCTGAGGCTCTAAATGAGGACTGGTATCTGGTGGTATGACAATGCTAAAGAACATTGCAGGACTAATCAGCACAAGGATCCTCAGTAGCAAGCATATTCCCGCCTAGAAGACCATTGTTTCCTTTCAAAGGCTACACTCGATGCTGCGTAAAAAAAGGGGCCATAGAACATGTTCCCCTACCAGAGAGATAGTCAGGCTACTACAGTCGGTATTTCTTGGTTCCCTAGAGGAACGGGGGGCTGCATCCAATTTTTTGATTTTCGCAGCTGAACCACTATCTAAAAATAAATAAATACAGCTTCAAAATGTTGACTGTTAAAGTGATTGTTCTCAAATCCTACCAAGCAATTGGTTTGTGACAATCAATGTGAAGAACGCTTACTTTCATATAGAAAGACTGCCACAACACAGGAGGTTCCTGAGGTTTACTTTCAGGGGCGAAGCTTACCAGTATCGGGTCTTTCCATTTGGTCTAGCTCTCTCACCCGCACATCTGGCTGGCCCAGTCTCAGGAGCTAGCGCTTCGACATGAGGATGTCGTCCTAGCTCATCTTTGTTTCTTAGGATTGAGACCCAACGCCATGAAAAGCGTGCTCTTTTCTGTTCAGAGGACAACATATTTGGGTGTCACATGGGATTCGATCGTAAGGCCGGGCACAGCTGTCTCCCGCTCATGTCGAATCCATTTTCAACACTCTCATGGAAATCAAGCTAGACCAGAAAGTGACTGTTCATCACTTTCAGAGATCTTAGCTCTCATGGCAGCTGCATCCACGGTGATACCTTTGGGCCTTCTGCACATAAGAGCTTCTCAGTTGTGGCTAAGAACTAGGGGATTTTACTCGAGGGCCAATCCCTAATAAGGGTTACGTGCCAGGGGCTTTGTACCCTTTCTATGTGGTTCAGACCCTGGTTTCTAGATTCCATCAATATGTGGACTTTGCAACGAGAGGGAAAAACACGCTGGATCTTGTTTACACAAACATCCCCGGCGCATATCGGGCAGAGCGCCGCACGACCACATCTCTGTTATGCTAATTCCAGCATATAGACCACTCGTCAGGCGCTCAAAACCGGTTTTGAAGCAGGTGAAAACCTGGCCAGCAGGAGCCATCTCTGCTCTTCAGGACTGTTTCGAGAGCACTGACTGGAACATGTTTAGGGAGGCTGCAATTTACGGCGACTTCACTGACTTGGAGGAGTACACGTCATCAGTGACCAGCTACATCAACAAGTGCACCGATGACGTCACTGTCTCCAAGAGCATCATCTCATGACCCAACCAGAAACCGTGGATTACTGCGGAAGTGCGTGCACTTCTGAGGACCAGAGACTCTGCCTTTAAAGCGGGAGACAAGGTGGCCCTCAGAACAGCAAGGGCCAAACTTTCTCGGGCCATCAGAGAGGCAAAGCGCGCACACGCCCAGAGAATCCACAATCACTTCAGGGACAGCGGCGACACACGGCGCATGTAGCAGGGTTTACAAGCCATCACTCACTACAGGACGACATCAACTGCCTGTGACGGCTCCCTCCCAGAGGCGCTGAACAACTTCTACGCTCGGTTTAACAGGCAGAACGACGTGGCGGCGAGAAAGACCACCCCTTCTCCGAACGACCAGGTGCTGTGTCTCACTACAGCTGAGGTGAGGAAAACTCTACGCAGAGTCAACCTACGTAAAGCTGCTGGACCAGACAACATCCCAGGCAGAGTGCTCAGAGAATGTGCTGAACAGCTGGCAGATGTTCTCACCGACATCTTTAACATCTCTCTGAGCAGCGCCGTCGTTCCCACGTGCTTCAAGGCCACCACCATCGTCCCCGTGCCCAAGAAGTCTACTGTGTCCTGTCTCAATGACTACCGTCCCGTTGCACTCACACCCACCATCATGAAGTGCTTTGAGCGGCTCGTCATGAGACACATCAAGACCCTGCTGCCCTCCTCACTCGATCCACTGCAGTTTGCGTATCGTCCTAACCGCTCAACGGACGACGCCATCTCCACTACACTACATCTTGCCCTCACACACTTGGACAAGAAGGACACATATGTTCGAATGCTGTACATAGATTTCAGCTCAGCATTCAACACTATCATCCCCCAACAACTGATTGGGAAGCTGAACCTGTTGGGCCTGAACACCTCCCTCTGCAACTGGATCCTGGACTTTCTGACCGGTAGGCCTCAGTCAGTACGGATCGGAAACTGCACCTCCAGCACCACCACACTGAGCACTGGGGCCCCACAAGGCTGCGTGCTCAGTCCCCTGCTGGGTACACTGCTGACTCACGACTGTGTAGCAACACACAGTTCGAACCACTTTATTAAGTTCGCTGATGACACGACCGTGGTGGGTCTCATTAGCAAGAACAACGAGTCAGCGTACAGAGAGGAAGTGCAGAGGCTAACGGACTGGTGTAAAGACAACAACCTGTCTCTAAATGTTGACAAGACAAAGGAGATGGCTGTTGACTTTAGGAGGACACGAGGCGACCATTCTCCGCTGAGCATCAACGGCTCCTCTGTGGGAATCGTTGAAAGCATCAAATTCCTGGGTGTCCACCTAGAGAAGGACCTCAGCTGGTCCCTCAACACCAGCTCCCTACACAAGAAAGCCCAACAGCGCCTCTTCTTTCTGAGAAGACTGAGAAAGGCCCAGCTTCCACCACCGATCCTGACCACCTTCTATAGAGGAACTATCGAGAGCATTCTGAGCGGCTGCATCACTGTCTGGTTTGGGAATTGTGCCATATCGGACCGCAATTGACACCCCTTTCGAACCACTAGAGCGCCTGTCAGGCTTCTGACCCTTAAGATGTTTTTTCTGATGGCCATTATCTCTCTGAAGAGGATTGGAGATCTGCACGCCTTGTCAGTCTCCCCATCCTGCATTGACTTTGCCCCTGGGCTAGTCAAGGCCATTTTGCATCCTCACCAGAACTATCTTACGAAAGTTCCATTCTCAATCATGCACCCTGTTGTTCTTGAAGCCTTCTGTCCTCCGCCTTTTACAGCTTCGGAGCAGGAGAAACTTCACCTACTGTGTCCAGTACGTGCTCTTCAGATTTATGTCCACCGCACCAGCCAGTGCCGTCAGTCAGAGCAGCTTTTTATATGCTATGGGGGCCGCAACCGGGGGGCGGCCGCCACTACACAGACCCTGTCACACTGCTATGGCGTGGGCTCACTTCGCCTCTAGGAATTAGGGCTCATTCAACCAGGGGGATTGCCTCATCTATTGCGCTGGCAAGAGGTATTCCCCTGCAGCAAGTGTGTGGCGCGGCAGGTTGGTCCTTTCCGCACACATTTGTTAGATTTTATAGCCTGGATGTTCATGCTACTCCGGGCTTACGGGTCCTAGAGTCAGCCTCCCAGAGATGGTTCTCATACCTCCTTGGCCTTGTGCGCACACGCTACACAACCTTGGGGTCCAGACACTTGCAGTGCGGCAGCGTTGGTATTCTTCTTCCCATAACGTTTTCACGCAGCATCAAGTGTAGTCTTTAAAAGGGAACGTCTCGGGTTACTTTGCTGCAACCCTGTTCCCTGAAAAGGCGGGAACGAGATGCTGCGCTTCAATGCCGCACTGCCTGCGTGACCGGACGTCCCTTCAGACAAAATCAATCTGAGGAATTTTCGGTTTCCGGTTTACTCCTATTTATAACCTGCATGTGCGTCTCATCAGATGACGTCACCTGACTGAGGTTATATAAGCCAAAATTTGGCGTGTTTGATACACACATGCTTCACAACCGGCAACACAAAAAGATGTTCCCATAACGTTATCACGCAGCATCTCGTTCCCACCTTTTCAGGTAACAGGGTTACAGCAAAGTAACCTAAGATGCTTTTTTAAGTGTAAGTGTGTAACTCTCATCTCACAATGGGAAGCTTCCTCTTTTACACAGAACATGTTTTGTTCCAGTCACTACTTCCACACTGGGCTTTAAAGGCACGACAACAACGATTTCTGATTCTGCCCCTGGACTGTTAATACAGAACGCTATATGAAAAAGTATAAATCCTATTCTGATTAACCCTGATGTGATCTCCAGGGCAAAGAAGTTTAACGCATGAAAATGTCACAAAATATCATAATCACAAGTTTCATGTAAAAAAAAATAAAATTCCATTCTAGGTCTTTAAAAACATTTGGCACACTTAAATACATAATTTTTAGTAGCAGTTTGAAATGTTAAAAGAGATGTAACAGAGAAGCTTATGCACACAAACTCAGCGAATAACTCAAGGTCAGGGTCGAACTGGGGGCTCTGGAGCTGTGTCAGCATTGCTGCCGCCTGCACCTCCATGCCCAGCATTTCTGCTTATGTGATTTACTGTGGCTAACTCATGAAAGCTAAGAAATACTTTGGAAAATATTTAGTGTAGTGAATTCTGGTTACTGCTTATTTTAAAATTTATATATAGTACTGTAAAAAAGTCTTGAGACACCTATAATTTCTTCATATTTTGCTTCTAAAGAGCCAGACTTTTTTGTATTTTTTATGTAGTCTTAAGGGATAGGTCTCGAGGAATTCTAAAGAACTGGTTTTAGCTCTTATTTTTAGAAAGTTTTGGTCCTCATTTTGAGTTTAGTCCCTGTAACTGAGCAGTTCCAGAGAGCCTTTTCTGTTTGTTAAGCCACACAGTGACCTATGCATTATTAAATCTTAAAAAACATTTTACTTAAGGCACAAAGAAAGAGAAACAGGTCCAGATGATGACAGATGATCAGGCTGGTGATTAGTATACTGGAGATGCTGAATGTTGAGTGGTTGGAACAGACGAGAGGGGAAATGAGGTTGCTGCTGAGGTTCCTACACAAACAACAACATTTTTAATTGTTTTTTTATACACTTTGCAGGCAGCCTGTTGCAGTAAATATTTCTTTCATTTAATCTATATAAATTATTATTTTTTTTTAATGAGCTTAAGACTTTTGCACAGTTCTGTACTTACAGTATCACCAACACAATGGTTTATCAACATCATGGATCATCCGAAGCCAATTCTGGGGTTGCTAGACATGAAGTGGAAAAACACCCTGAATATATATGTGTCTTTAGTGAGTCCACTGAAGACATATAGTGACAGTTTTAAAATTTTAATTCAGCATAGGTGTTTGTTTTAGTTGATTTGTTGATTTCACCCTAATACTGTATTCTAAAACTCCTTACAAACA
Organism: Clarias gariepinus; assembly: GCF_024256425.1. Classification (NCBI taxonomy): domain Eukaryota; kingdom Metazoa; phylum Chordata; class Actinopteri; order Siluriformes; family Clariidae; genus Clarias; species Clarias gariepinus. Next base: position 13,707,546 of record NC_071123.1, on the reverse strand, counting down.
CACAAAAACCTTATTGGTGCAAATCCATTAACATGCATGTGGCTCATTCTGGTATGATTAGAATCCTCAAAAAAAAAAAAAAAAAAAAATTCACAACCATGTCAACTAAACCCTTATTAAGGAACCTACAATTTGCAGCATGACTGGTGCGGATTGTAATAATCTTTAAAATCGTTAAAAAGTAGAATTGCTTTGTGATGTTCTTTTGATGTGTGTCAGGGGAAAAATGCTTCAGAAACACATTTGATGTGAGTTGGCCTTTATTTTATGTCTCTGCTTTTAGTTTTATTTGCTGTGGCTTTTATTTGTCTAGATTCCACTGCCACACTCTATTATCTCCCAGCTGCACACATGGATGAACCCCACACACTCAGCATATGCACACACACATCTATGCTGATGCATAAAGTTTTTCTCTATCTGTTTTTTCACCACAGGATCCCAGAGGTGACCTACGGTGACTGACCCGTCTCCACTGAATATGTGCACATTGTATGTGTTTAATCATGTTACTTGAATGTCAGGACATATGGTTCACATATCCTGTTAGCTGGTACTACTGTAGAATTCTGTTGCTGGGGTTGGTATTATGGGATGTAAGAATCTTAGCTGTGCCCTGTAACTAATGCATTTAAAATGCAAGTGAAGGGGTAAAACACTGGAAGAATAATATATTTTAGTGTTCACAGACTATATCTCCAGTTATACATCTCTACTGTAGTTTTGAATGGTGAATATAGCATTTTCTTGTTAAAAAGCCTTATGTAAGCTTGTATTTTTTCAGTTTGACCCATACTGAAGATTTTCCTCACATCTCTCCATCACAGAGTACAACACCAAGCTGTGTAATACTAGCTAATCTAAGTCATTTTCTCGATCACTGTCTCTGACATCCGTGCTCTAAAAAAGTCAAATGTCTAAAGAGCCATGGTCCGAATGAGAGCTGGCAGCATTTTGTAACTCAAGAGCTTAAAAAAGTCCACAGCTTCGATACTCATCTAAAAACCACCAACAGCAGAATGACGAGACATCTACAAACACATTCCTGGCAAATGCAAGACATAAAGAGAAACACTAAGGGACAGAAAAATACCCTTATTACCTCTAGGCTGCAATAATGTTTATACAGCATCACCCCATTTTCTACATGACTGCAGATTACAAAATTGTAAAACGGACTGTATAGGAACATCTTTGTAATAAAAATGATGCAATAAAAAACATTATAGCAGTGCCCTGAAGGAACATTTTAGCAAGTGAAGCTATAATACATATCATAATTTATGTAATATAACCTATTATACAATTACTTTAATCTGAATATACTTATATGATTATTAAATTATATTATATTATATTAATAAATTATATTAAACAGATTTTAAACTGTTCTACTAATTTGAATATAAAATATCCATTATATTGGCAGAATTTTAAGCACGTATATTTAATAAAAAGCCAAATTACTGTCTCTATAAAGAGAATAAGAAAAGCAATGTCACACAGAGGTGAAAGACTTTTGTACTGAATAACAGCCTGAGTGGCGAAGAAATTACAGCCATTAGTTAATTGCAACAGTAAGTTATTGACAGAAATTAACAGGAGTAAATGAAGGTTTAAATTCTTACTGATACTATGTTTGCAATAGTTGAGGAGAATAATAATTGATAGAGGTGGTGGACAGTCTTCAGAAACATACGAGATTTACTTTATGTTTTGACGTATTTCGCTTTAGAATATCAGCTAACTTCTGGGTTCCAGATTTAATCCCAAATAGAATTAAATGAGAAGCTAGTATGCTATGTAGGGTGTACAATCCCTTGTTTAAACACCAAGTAGTGCCCTTGATTATGGGTAGGAGTGGGATTTGGGATTCTATCTTGTTAGATTTGTAGATCCAGTTAGCAAGCCATACACAGAAATAAACATCTGTGTGGTGTTATGCTCTATATCACAACTTGAAGAATGTCTCTTGTCCAATCAGATTACTCAGTAGAAATTAACTAGTGTACAATAAGAATTATAGCATAAATTGCTTATATTGAAAAATCACGTCTCACTTTATGCAGTGCTCCACTGCTTTTGCTTGAAAATGTGACTAGCTGTGGGTAACAGTAAATGATTGCATTTTAAACACTTCAGAATGTATAAACTAAAATAATGCACTGAAATAATACTTAGTATTGTAACAAAGTGCAATTCCTCAGATATTCTTCACTACTGGATGGGAAAACAAACTATCCTTGACATCATCATTAATTAACCCGTGGCACTGGTGGGAACATTTCCTTGTTTTTTTTTTTAGAAAGTTAAACATTAACCTGTTGAAAAAGGCATCTTTTTAAATAATGGCATTGAAATGTCAAAAGCAGTTTTAAAATCAATATATGCCCATCCTTTTGTTTCTCTGTGGATGTACTGTTCGCAAAAAGTGACTTCCACATGTCCGAAACTCTAGATGGAATGGGGCTCTCACATTGTCTCTGTTCCTCCAACCTGAGAATTGCCAGACACAGATGTCCAAACATGATTAATGAGTGTCTACAGATGGACATTCTCAGTCAGTGGGATATAATCCAAAATTACTATTAAATTAGTTGTTTTCTGCCTTTTTTCAGGCTTACAGTGTTCAGAGAACAAAAAGCACACACAGTCCCTCCTACACAGACCCCTGCCTCCCTTTTCCTCTGTAGGAAATTATTTTCATGTGTTTTGGAAAAAGGCTGCAAGATGGACATGATGAAGCCAAACAAACAAACCAGCCTCCAGATAGCAATCGGCTGTAGACTGGAAACATTCAGCTGTCTGATCAGAACATTTAACGGCTGTTTAAGACCTGTTCATTTAATGTAGAAAAAAATACCATTATTGTGTTAATATTTAGTGCTCTAAATACCCAGAACTAGATTCAGACCCAAAGATGGGGTGTTGTTTTTAAATGTATGTTTTCACACTAGTCATGACTAATTTATAGTATATGATGCCCCGGTAGGCTTGCTCCCCATCCACAATCCCCCACTGGTCATCCTTTTACATTAATAATATTGTTCTGGACCTGAGGATACTTGCATACATAACCTCTGATACAGTTGGTGGCAGCATGCATCTGGTTGCTTTGCAAGCTGCCTAAAAAAGAGAAAAAGAGAATAAAGAAATCAACCTTTACATTATGCTTTGATGTCACATTTTAACTCTTAGACCTCAGGCTGCATAAATCCGTGCCAGGCTTACATCATTGGCTAATGAACAGTTTTTAAATAGTTTTTATACAGAAGTCCAGCAGTGTGTGTCAATGAAGGAGGCCTCAGACATGGAACTGTACAATTGTGTTTTTGAATATGTCATCGTCTGTACCACCTTGTCCTGTACACAGGGTCATGCCTATTCCAGAACACCCTGGATTCACCCTGGACGGGATGCCAATCAATCGCACTGTGCCTGTGTGGGTTAGGGTTAGGGTTAAACTAACCCTGTGCCTGAGTGTGCCATACTGTACTCAAAATCTCATCCAGTGCCTTGGAACAATGTGGATTAAACAAAATGCTCCAGACTTTGCTCAGGTTAAGTGTAGTCAGATCTGTACCTTAGGCCTTAACTTGAAAGCATCTTACCATATCACTCAAGTTCACTGATTTTCAGGACCGCAGTCATAATACACATCTCTACAGTAGTATAAACCAGATGCCATATGAACCTTTCTGGTAAAAAAGAAAAACAAATAGTGGGCCCTTCATATCTTCAGCATGAACATGCCTAGGATAAAGTTACTTAAATGGACTAACGTTGATTTTGAATGCATTCATCATGCAATCATTTTGCTTAGTCATCCAGCTTCTATAAGCAAAAAGTGATAACAATGACGAGGTTGGCTTTTCTCGTAAAATACTTTATACTGTAGAACTGTTATTTGTGTCAGCATGCATTATAAAAGGGTATTCTTTTCAGCCAGGTATTCAAGAATCAGGTAACAACAGTAACAAAACCATAGATGACCCTAGCATGTCTCCTGCATGTATAGACCAAAACAATGCATTAAAAAAAAAAAAAAAAAAACAGAAATACATTGTGTTGCCTATGGTGTCTATTCTAAAGTCCCTGAAGAACAAGTCACATGAAATCTCAGCAAAAGCCCTACATCTCTCCATGGGCCCCTGAGCTATGTTGCTTGGTCAGGAGTTTAAACAATAGGTATCCCATATTGTTTGGGGCTCAACAGGTATAAATGAGTTAAACCTGGCAGGACATCAGTTCAGCCAGTCAAGCACTGACGAGCACAAATTGACAAGTCAAAAATGATGGGCAAGGTACAGATCAGCAAGAAATGCAAGAAATTTAAATTCTTTAGCTAAACTTATTTGTTAAAACGCAATCTTTTTTTCTTTTCCAACAGGTCATCTTCTATGAGGACAGGAACTTTACGGGCCGCTCCTATGAGTGTAGCGGTGACTGTTCTGACATGTCCTATTACATGAGCCACTGCTACTCTTGCAGGGTCCAAAGTGGATGCTGGATGGTCTACGATCGTCCCAACTTCATGGGAAACCAGTATTTCCTGAGAAAGGGTGAATATGCTGACTACAGGAGCATGTCGGGCTGGGGAATGAACAACTGGATCAGGTCTTGCCGCATGATCCCTATGGTATGGTCATTAACTGTGCAGTGGTTTGAATTTCAAAACCAGAGACCACAGCACTGCACAGTTTCATGCTTTTCTTGCTCTGACACATTTTGAAAAATTGATAATTAGCTGACCAATTACATTTGTTTTGTTAGAAGAAAGACAACAATGTTATACACTGATCAGCCATAACCTTACAACGCTATACAAAATACCAGTATTTTGTAGGTTTCCATTATGCCACCTTACCAGCTCTGGCACCAGCGCTGGCTCTACAAGACCTCTGGGGGTATGCTGTGGTATCTGGCAGTGGATTATTTAGTTGCTGTGGCATGCAGGGTTGGGTCTTGTTCGTCCAACACATCCCATTGGTGCTCAAAGGGATTTTGAACTGTCTGTTCATGGCCTTGGGCTTCATGCATTTGTTGTTCTGGTGCCTTTCTTTCCTGAACAGCATTGGATTTCTGTCAGCTAGTTGTGCTGCATTGGCTATTTTGAGCCATGGGTGCTTACAATTCTTTCACTAGGATTGATACTCAGTGGTGTTTATGTTGTGCCTGATCAGTGTATGTGCTCAGATATACAGGTTTGCCTAAAAGTAATGGTATTCTTTTCCATAACAGCACAAGGGCTCTTACAGAATGAGAGTTTACGACAGGGAGAACTTCATGGGTCGGATGATGGACATGACAGATGACTGTGACTCCTTCATTAACCGCTACCATTGGTACAATGGCTGCATGTCCTGTCATGTCATGGACGGTCACTGGCTCTTGTATGAACACCCCAACTACAGAGGAAAGATGTGGTACTTCAGGCCCGGAGAGTACAGGAGCTTCAGGCAAATGATGAGAATGGGTGGCATGAGGTTCATGAGCATGAGGCGGATCATGGATTCGTGGTATTAAAATCCATGATGCTAAGATTGAAATAAGGCTATCTTAAATAAACAGCTTTTATAAATAAATTCACTGTAACTTTCCTCTTTTTTCTAAATATTTTTAATCTTGTTTCACCTAATAACACCTTATTCTATAATGTAGAAGTAGCCAAATTGACAACTACATATGGTTGGGTACAAATATATGTGAACTTTGGCTACATAATTGGTCATAATATTTCTGCTTATAAAAAAAAAAAGATAAAACAAGACGTCAGACTACTGGAGAAACAAAATCTGCATTACGTCTAACAGAGAATTTACCCAGAGGGACTTTGCTTAGCTTGACTGAGCTGCAGCCTACATCAAACCTCCTTATAAGAGCAAAATGATCATTATTTTCACATTACATTTATATAACCATGATCTCCTCTATAATATTCTTAAAGAAAATTTGCATTAATGCCATCATTCTAATACGTTGTTATTCCACTCAGTTTCACATGGATTAAAAAGAATATCTGGTTAATTACCAAAGTTGTCTTTCCAATAACCATTGCTGTTTCAGCATTAAAATGTTATATTACTGAAAAACAAAAACTTAATTATTATTAATTTTTCTGTAAAAGTACACCCCTAATGTTTTTTTTCCCTTTCTTCATAGGTTTAGCTATAATAGTTATCCTTATTACTCTTATGTTTGTCCAGTGTCTGAGTATGTGGAGCCTAGTCACTAAAACATTATTTTGATTATTAAGCATAACTTTACAGTTACCTGCTCCAGCTTCACTTATACAAAAGTTAGTTGGCATAAAATAAAGATATATACTGTAGATTGAAACCAAATCAATATCGATGTGGTTAATGACTGATTAGTCAGTCACCCGGATTAGTGGTGGGACGTGTGCAATGGGGATTATTTAAAGCTGGATCGGGGGGATTGCTGAGGCTTTGGGGTGATCTGGGATAAAGCACATTGATTTGGGATCCAATAGGGTGCATGCCTCAGGGCCTCTGTGCTGGAACTCTCCTTTGAGCAGGATGTGCATGGCTGCCACCTCTTACAATTGTGTTGTTAATAGGGCAGGTCAAAGGTCAGAATTAACCTCATCTTTTCCCCTCTGTTAACTGAGCTGCTCTGTTATTTGTCTATTAAACCCCTGATGAGAGGCAAAAGCTCTAGGCATTCGTGTGATTGTGTGAGTGTGTATATGTAAATGCTGTCAACATGCTAGCTTTGATTCAGCACACACACACACACACACACACACACACACACACTAGACCCCCAAGTGACATCTTCTGCCACTCACCACTGCCCTCCAATGGTTCCTAATTAAATCAGGGGCAAACGTGCTTCTTCACAGCTGTAAACATTATTTCTGAACATTCATTAACACAGCAAATAAAATCATGGATGAAAGTAGGCCGGTAAGGTCAGAAAGATACATTACACAGTACCAGAAAAAAGGAAAGCAGTTGCCTGCTAAAATCCACATTGGAAAAGCAATCACGGAAGCACTTTCAGCATCTGATAATGTTATGTAAACTTATGCTCACTAGCTTTCCATTTTATGCTATTTGGGATTAACCTTGGAACAGTTTTTTTCTAGGAATGGCTAGATAGCTTAAACAATTCTAAGAATAAGTGTTGACATGATGAGAAATTTACAGAATTACCAGCACTGACCACCACCTAACTATACCAAGTCATACCAAGTTGAGAGAATTGAGTGGCATACTGATACCCAAGTCAGATTTAAATAAAAGCAAATTAGTAAAATGTAATGAAAAGGAAGCCATTGCATTTGGATTGGAAATTTTTTATATACTGTATATACACAACTGCTGAAAAAGTTCAGGATCACTTTCTAACTCCATGGTCGCTCCTGATTTTTATTTCTTTCTACTTTATATGCATTATATACAAGCAATGCTGAAGTATACGCAAAATGCAATAATCTCTTTTAAACAGGTAATATTGAGATGTGTCTGCTACTTCACTCTGTAAAGCCTTCATAAGGGCTCTAATCTGAGATGCTGTTAGTTGATGATTTTTGAGGCTGGTAACTCTAAGTGAACTTTTCTTCTGCAGCAGAGGTAAGTTTGGTCTTCATGAGAGCCAGTTTCATCATGGTGCTTGATGGGTTTTGTAAATATTCTTGACCATACTGTTCTTGTAGGAACTATTTCAAAAGGCTGACCTCTGTGTCTTAAAATAACAACTGACTGTTGTTGTTACATAATTCCCTAATTCGATATGTTGTGAATATTATTTCATGTTTTAAATCCTCAGTATTGTTGTATAATGTAGAAAATAAATAACTAAACAAGTGATTACAAACTTTTGGGCTGTAGTGTATATATACTGTATTCATCTATCAGTCTAGGAATCTCTCTAGTCTATCTTTAGCCTTTGGTGACCATTGTATTTATTACATATACATATATACATACATTGTATTTATAACATTCACATGCTATGTGAAATTTGGAAACACCTATCAGCCTAAAGTGCATGTCTTTGAACTCTGGGTGGTAACCAAAGTACCAGAGGAAACGCACTAAGCACAAGGAGAACATCCAAACTCCATCCACACAGGCTCAAGGCAGAAATGGAACACGGACCTTGGAGGTGCAAAGCAACAGTGCTAACCACTGAGTCACTCTGCATCAAAAGGGCGTCTGGGAAAGCTCAGTAGGGCTACGGTTTGGAAGGTCCCAGATTCAAATGCCAGGACTAAGTTGGGCCCTTGAGCAAGGTTTTTAACCCTCAACTACTTACATGTATAATGAAATACAAAAGTAAGTCACTCTGGATAAGGGTGTCTGCCAAATACCTAAATATATATATACCCTATGTGCTCTACAAAAGCCTCATGTGTGTAACTATAATTTATTTACGTTGATTAAATCAATCTAGCTTCTCTAGTACTTCAGGTCAAGCAGGACATGATCAAATGGTTCAACACATCAACATGACTGAAAAACATAAACCCCTTTATGCATTTTTTTCAGTCCAGTGCTGCAAAAAAAAAAAAAAAAAAAGAAAAAAAACCAAAAAAACAAAGGCAGTGGTCTACAGAGATGTGAAAAAGGTCATCTGGTCAGATGAGTCATCCTTCACTATATTCTCAGGATGTGGCTGAGTGCATGTGTGGCATTCTCAAAGAGAACAGTACAGGAGTGATTTTACACTTTGGGGGTCTGGTGACCCTGCTATGTTGTGAAGGCATTTTGCAGCCATACGCTTGAGCCTCGCTTGTTCTTTTAAATGAAACTGCAAATCAATACAATGCTTTTCTGCCTGAGCACCTTTACCCTAAGATAAAAGACTTCTATCCTGATGGGAGTGAGGATCTCTTCCAGGAAGAAACCGTAACACTGTAAAAAGCTGTTATATACTGTAGTTTGCAATGTCTCCAAACCAATGCATGGGACAGCCTTGTTTTTGAATGTTAGAATTATTTTGATAAAATGAACTTAGGATAATTTTTAAAGAATAACATCCCAAAAAACTGAATACCAATATTTATGTTGCATAATGTCTGTTCTGACTGCATATTCATCCATGGTCTCGAAGGTTTATTACAGAGCTCAGAAATTTGATCAGAGAACAGGACGAAACAGATAAAACAGGCACTGAACACAACAGCTTTCCGTACACAATTTCTGTCTCTGGTACACAAAACAATTGCACAACTTTAGAGTGTTGTAGCATTATCTCTCTGTTTAATTCATGAAAATATTACCATAGTGCATCTTGCATCCCAAGTGCAGCAAAACCATCACATTTAAAGTAAAATAGGATATGAAACAACAGAAAGGTGGAAATCAGTAAATTTTATTGGTAATAATTTAAGCACGTCACAACCTATACAGACGGCACAGTGGCTTAGTGGTTAGCACTGTCGCCGTACACCTCCAGGGTTCGGGTTCAATTCCTGTCTTGGTTGCATGGAGTTTGCATCTTGTGCTCGTGCTTGGTGGATTTCCTCTACGTACTTCAGTTTCCTCCCACAGTCCAAAGACATGCAGGTTAGGCTAATTGCCGTTCTAATTATCTGCAGTGTGTGAATACAAATGGGTTTTGAGCAGGCAACCCAACCCCTTAAGTAACTGCCATAAAAATGAAATATATATCTACAGGATGTGTTGGAATATGGAATATACTGTACGTTCCCTTATGTACTAGATTGCAAGTGGACCGACCAAAAAACAACCCATACGGTGAACCTACACTGCAGCATCTTTATGGTTTTGCTAAACATATACAATATTGTACTGGGATTTGGTGTTTTCCAAACTGCAAACTGCCAGCTTTCACGGAATAGATGTGCACATCCTGTAAATGTGTGTACTGCTGATGTCAGTTGTTTTTATTTATTTATTTATTATAAATATATATTTATCATTTACAAGCATCAGCTGCAGGTAGGTTTGCTTGTGGGCCATTGACTCATGTTCATGCTCTTACCACCAGGACCCAGGTGCAGCTTAGTCACATAAAATAAAAAAATAAATAAATAGTGTCTAAAGTATGAGCATTTCAGTGATGTATGTCAGTTCAGAGATAAAAAATAAAATCTATAATGTTGTTTTGAAGGCATACTTGCAACATTATGTTACAGTCATTTGTTTAACGTTATCACGCTAACAACTAGTCAACACCAGTCCAACTTCATTTTATAAAATTCTAACCATAAAAACAACCTAATTCCAACAGCATTCCAACATCTGTAACATGGTCACGATGTTTCAACGGCCAAAAAAATTCTGCTACAACGGTCTCGATGAATAGATTTATGTTTATAAAAAAATATTTAATTTATATTCTATTCTAAAATATTTTTTAAAAGTCTGGATATAAGGATGTATTGGTATATTCCATGCCAGGGTAGTAGCAATGTGATGCAACACCTAAGTAACTTGGTCATTTTTTTCTGGAATTCATCATCCATATGCAGTATACACTGTAGAGAAATATATATTTTACATGGCCATATGTAAATAATGACCATACAACCAGCTCCGAAAGCTTTTTTATTTGTTTGCTTGTTTATTTATTTATTACGCAAGAGGCGGGCAGCCATGTCTGTAATGGAACAACCTGCCCTGTTACCTGACCTTAAATGCAATTATGCTAGGCTGGAACTATGTTTCCACTGAAGCATTTGATAGAGGTGCCCAACCAAGTTGCTGCAAATCCCTGCAGGAGGCCTGGAGCATCTATGAGTAATTTCGCAGACCCCTGATTTTGTGTTTGAAGAACATGCATGTAGCAGTACCATTATTGCTGGGGCAGGAGGCTTTCATCAAAGATATTATCTTATTATTATCATATCAATTTTTGGAGACCCTAGGTGAGATAAGCTATCCTATGCACAGTACATTGTACATACAAATATATTTCTTTCTTGAATTCCATGCTCATTTATATTTAAATATGGTAGTATTATAGCTTTCTTTAAAGCTAGGTCAGTCTATTGGAACTAAATAATCAACCCACCCATCAACGAAAAAAATTAATTAACAGTGTGCTTGCAATTCATATCTATATTCTTATCAGATTGTGTGTGTGTGTGTGTGTGTGTGTAGGGGTGGTGTACCTTGAGGGATCACACACAAAAAAAATTCCTAACTATAATGTAATTTAATATTATACGTAATTTAATAAGTGTGTATGCTTATGATGAATGAACACAGAGGTCAGTGGGTCGTGGGATAACAGTCTCTGCTATACCGTGTGTGCTCTTATACAGTGGGTGGTCTCTTTTATCTCAGCGACCCCACACAAGTCCTGTTCAACAGCACATTGGCCCCTAACACCAGTAGATTGTGCTAGACAGCTGAAATAAATCATGAAACCAAAAGGTACTTGTGTTTAAGTCAGCCCCTTGACTTTCTACACTTTCGCTCTGGCTTGAAAGCCGCAAACTAATCAAAACCCAAATTCAAGTTAAGTGCACAACGATAAGTTATGACCTTGTGTCTGGTGCTTGTGACCCAATCAGGAGTGGCTTTCCTGTTAAAGAACGTGGTGTGTTTTGATGGTGGATAGGATTGCTTTTTTTCTGGGTTTAAAAAAATACATTTGTCCATCCTATAGCACTCGCCGAGCGGGGCTGCAAGGTAATATAAACAAAGTGGCAGAAAGAGAGAGAGAGAGAGAGAGAGAGAGAGAGAGTAATGAAAAAAGGCAGAGTTGGAAGATAAGCATTATGCTTGGTTGGGTAAAAAGAATGTTCATTTTTTATGGCCCTTGTCATGTTCCTGTGAGACAGGGAAGGACATTTCTTTGATTTTTTTTTCTTTTTACCCACTAAACTTTCTTTTAATTACTGTACATTCTGAAATCTTTAAAAAGTAAAAGTAATGTTACTGTAAAAAATCAGTCATATATAGAATAAAGTCCTTTTCCTAATAATTACTTGTGAAAATAACTTATACTTATTAAGAGTATTCAGTAGAGAAGGGAAACCACTGGGACCACCTGATATAATATTACCATACTTTTTTCTGATAGGATTTGATTAGTATAAATATTGCAAAATTTTCAAAATGTTAAAAAAATAAATTCTCAATAAACTTATATAAACCCTATAATTTGCTTGTACTATACAGAATGCTGTGCCGCCTGCTAATGTGTAAATAGTTTAGAGGATTTACAAGAATTGCAACATTTTAACTACCTCAACTGACAACTTATATAAATTTAATTGATGTTCTTCCTTCTTAAAATGCACACAAATCACAAAGCTCCTGTATGTGTTGCATTGTGCTTATTCCCTAAAAAGAACAAGTTAACAAAAGGACAAGCACTAAATTTTTTATATGGCAATTGCATACAAATAAAATTTTATTGAATTAAATACTATATGATGTGCACTCTCATATTACATACTGTGTGTATGATTGTGTTTGTGTAATTTAGCTCTACCTTTAAAAGTGTTGTTCATGGATGAGTTTACTTCCCAGTAAACTCATCCAGCTGAACATACCCTCCAACACCTGTCAATGGATCACCAATTTTCTGACAGTAAGGAAGCAGTATGTGATGTTGGCCCTCCACCTCTCAGAATGGCTGACAGTCAGCGCAGGACTGTTCTCTCACCACTTCTACACTCCCTTTCCACTAATGACTGCACCACAACAGAGAACTCCATAAAAATCATCAAGTCTGTGCATGACACGACTGCAATTATGAGACTATCTATCAAAGTGAAGTAGACCATTTTACAGCATGGTGTTCCTGTAACAACCTTGAACAATGCTGCAAAGACAGGAAATGCTGGATGACTTTATCCTTTCAGATTTTTTTAGGACCACCATAACCTACTGACTAAAATGGACCAGCAGCACTACCGCCATCCTCAAGGAGGCATTGGAATTGGCTATTCTTTCTATGCCAACCAGGGGTGAAAGTAGTTTTAAATGATTGCCAGTTCTGTCATGTAAATCTCTGTTCTCTTTTTGGTAAATTTTTTCTATTAGTCCTGTAAGTTTTACTTTATGTCTCCATTTATAGAATAACCTCCACTAACTAGCTGTTCCAGGGTTGAATCCCAAATAGCATTAAATGGACTAGCTAGTGTGCTCTGTAGGATGTACAATTTCTTGTTCAACACACCAAGTAATGCCATTTACCAGGGGTTAGAGAGGGGTTTGGGAGTCAGCCCTATATTAGAAGCTAGTTATCTTTATAGCTTGTGTTAACCGTGAACAAAGCGTAAGGTGAGTCATGAACCTCTCAGCTTGTGCGCAGGAAGTTTGTGATCATGTTTTAGTGTTACACAGTACAGTACCACGCTATACATCCCATTCTAAAAGGTTCTACTCAGGTATAGAGAGCATGCTCAGTACCTCAGTCATACTGTAATCTGGTTTTCCTTTGTCTCTTCGGTCTGCAAGACAAGCTGCAGGAAGTGGACCCCTCAGCTCAAAAAATCATTGGCTATGAGATCACCAAAGTCAAGGACCTATACACCATCAAGGCAAAGTTCAAGGCAGCGGAAATATCTGCTGACCCCAAACATCCAGGCAGTGACCTCTTTGTTGAGCTGCCACGGCAGAAGTGTTATCTTCTGAAGACCATCACCTCCTGAACCGCAAGCCACTGGCATACTATCTTAGTGTATTCTTCCCAGACACTAACTGATTACTCAACCTCCACAGTTCATAGCAACTCCCACCCAACTAAGTACAAACTGTGTAATCATTGTGTTGCTGCAATGTATATTGTCTGAAATCATGACCAGTGGATAATTCGGGATTACTGCTCTGTATGATCCATCTGCACTGTTTGCGTTTGAGTCAGCTGTTTCTATTTAAAAACTATTTAAACCTAAGCCGAGCAGATGAGAGGCAATGACCCAACAATTACAGTTTGGCAGAACCAAGAGCGCTTGAACTCACAAGCTTCAGATCAGAAGTCGAAACTAGAGCCGAACCTTCACAATGTTGAAGTTTCCTCACAGTATACTGTGATGTACTTTACTGTTAATGATACACCCTGTCACCCACCCATGATGCATGTAACATAACTTCTATGAACTGATTCGACCTCAGTCATACTCAGATCGTGTCACTACTGTCACGATTATATTGCACTTTTGCAACTGAATTGACACGAAGTAATGCCATTCATCTATCTGGCAAAAAAAATCATGCAGATAGAGTTAGATAAGAGCTTTCATAAAATGTTAACTTTAAACATCTGAATGAAGAAAATGTGTGACCTGTGTGATTTTGATCGTGGCATAGGTCAAAGTCAAGGAAATGCTGGTTTGAGTTTCAACATGAGTTTTTATGCTCTGCTGATCTACAGGGATTTTCACACACAACTGTTTATAAAGATCAGATAGAATGGTGTGGAAAAAATTATATATATATATATATATATATATATATATATATATATATATATATATATATATATATATATATATATATATATATATATATCCATCTGCACTATATAGTGTGTGTATATATATAAAAATTATATATAACTGGTTGATTACAGTAGATTGGCTGATTAGTTTGTGCAGTTACTGACTAATAAAGTGGACAGTGAGTGTAAATCCCAAAATGACTGTGTTACTGTGGAGCTTTAGTGTTGGCCTGTTTGCTGATAAACCCCTTTTTATTATTAGTGAGACAAACTGGAATGTAATTAAGTATTTACACAGACTTTGTCTCACCTGCAGCTCCCTTTTTCATTGTCTCACACATCAGCATGAGGTACTGATTAAAAATGCAAACCTTAAAACACCTTTAACTACAATACAATTTCATAAACATTCAGGAGGGAAAAGCAAAGGTGTGAAAGCCAAGAACAAAATGGAAGGGATTTCCATCCATGTTTTTTTTTCCACATCAACTGGATACACTGACATTCAGGAGGAAGAGAGCAGACAGAGAGAGAGAGAGAGAAAGAGAGAGAGAGACTGGCTTAAGCTTCTTGTCAGAGAGCAGTTGGTGTGAAATACTAATATGAGCATTAGTAAGACTTGGCTGCGTCTTAAGCCTAAGCTTTTGGTATTAAGTGTTCTGCTTGTTGTTTACCTACTGCTCTCCTCTTCCTCAAATGCCAGGACAGACTGTGCAAAATGCTCTTAATGTTTCCAAATGGTACAAAACATTGCAGAATTGTTTGTGTGTGTGTGTGTGTGTGTGTGTGTGTGTGTGTGCGCACGCTCTCAGTGCACTTCCACAATAGGATAGGAAAGTTACTGTATTAATACATTATTATTATTATTATTATTATTATTATTATTATTATTTGGGCCCAAGCACTATAGGGTGCGCAGGATCCTCTTGTTTTTCTAAGGATTATTTTTAGACTTTTAGAATCTGCTGCCATTAGGATGCCTAAGAGTAGTGTGTAGGATCCGAAGGTGCCCGAGATTTAGCTGGATAGCTCATACACACTTTCGCGTAGGCACATGAAACTCGGTACACATTTAGAGCTTATTAAACACACACATACACACAGACACACAAACACAAAAACTTATACATCACACACATGCACACATACATACACACACATTACAAATGTTAACACTCACACACACACACACGCACACACATGCACACGCACACACACACACGCACAAACTCAAATATCACAATGTTAACACTCTCACACTCACACAGATGCACATACGCATGTATACACAAACACACTCATACTCATACACACACAAACATGCACAAACACATTTACTTGTCACACACAGACTGACACATCCACACGTCACACACTAACGCACTTAAACTGACATTAGCCCTGTATAGTGTGTAATGTGTGTGAGGGCCTGTCATCGTTGCTTGCAACTATATGTATTATTATTATTATTATTATTATTATTATTATTATTATATTTTTACAGTGTCTCTAGAAAGTTTCACCTTTTTTATTAAATTTAAAGTTTCCATATTTCACTATTTCTGTAACAAGTTAACACAGGTCTCAGAGCTTCCCCAGTGTTAAAACATTAATACCTCAATCTCCTTTTATTTTACGCCTCATTCAAACGCACAGTTTCAATGTCTGTGTCTTCTGCTGACACGCCACCCACCACACCCCCTGTTCTCATCCCCAGGAGAACAGTAGAGCAGAGCAACAAGCTGAGGGGGAAAATCGAATCAGCTTGTTTAATCCCCAGGCAGTACATAAATGCAAAAGGAAGAAAAAGCATGCAATGCATTTTTTTTTAGTAGTTTATTATTTTTTTGAAAATGCATATTGGATTACTGATCTGCCCTCAAACTTCTCAGACCCCAATCTGATCCAACACATGGGATGTGCCAGACAAATGAATCTGATCCTTAGAAGCCCCACCCCATAACCAACAGCAAAAGACCCACTGCTAATGTGCTGGTGCCAGAGGTTACAGTATGTGGAGTATGAACCAGCTGCCCGAGTGGCACAAGAGGAACCTGCACCATTATGGGCGTTTTAATGTTATGGCTGAACAGGGATTATGTGCATATTTATTGCTTGTTGTTTGTTAGTTTTGCAGAGCGCCACATTATCATCTACACATTTCAACAAATCTGGCTTCTACAGTGAAAGAGCCTGAAAAACACTTATGGAAAAGGATTATATAAAAGCTTGCCTGTAGAACGCTAGAAAGCTTGTGACAAACATGCGAGCTTGTGGAAAAAGACTGTGTAGTAGTTTGATGCAGAATAAAAACAGACCAACGAACAGGTAACAACATAACATTGAAGACTGTGGATAGAACCAGATTCTACATTTAGCAGACACCCTTGTCTAGAGCAACTTATGTTTTTTATCTCATTATGCATTTAAGCAGTTGAGGGTTCAGGGCCTTGCTCAATTTATGTCCTAAGAGGAAAATGACAAAAAAAAAAAAAAAAAAACTACAAAACATAGTTTGAAAACAAAAGAAATTATGTGTTTTTAAACAACTGAGTTGAAGTAAATCCAATAAACAATTGGTTGCATGATCTGAAAATTGCTGTCCATCCATATTCTACATTTTATTTGTGGAAAGTGAGAAGAATCTACATTGAGGCATGAGCATAAAATGCTAAAATTGAATTACTGAAAGCTTCTAGAGGCACAACTAAAATATATAATTGCTGCACAAAAAGCAAAAAATACTGACTCTCAGTAGGGTCATTTATTTTTAATTAATTAATCAGTGTTTAGTTTAGTATTAATTAAATATGCTTAGGTAAGCAACCAATCTAAGCATCCAGTCTAAAACATCAAGGTAGAAAGAATCTATCAAGAATTGTGTCAGTTCCTCCCTTAGGCTGACCTTCTGATGCAATGCAGTTAACACTAAATCTGTACAAATGCCTCATTAAATGGATATATTCTTCCTTAATAATGAACTCATTTAACAAGAACACGCTGTGAAAAACAGTTTTAAAGCAACATAAAATAAAAAACGCAACATAAGCTTAAGTCATAAGCTTACATTAGCATTAAAACTGCACAATTAGATCACGATTGCAGTTACTATGACTTTCTAAGTTCCCTAGAATATGAAAAACTTTATGGACAAAATATCAAAGTACCTTTTTTTATGCATGTGTCAAAATGAACTTCTCAAGGAAATTGTGTTTTCCACATTTGTCTTTGGAATTCAAAGAATTGTTACCTGATAACAACTGAAAATAACATTCCTTAAGCTTAAGTTTTATCAGGAAGTCTGAGGATCCCTAACGACTTACTTTTACATCCTGTTCCTGGCCAAAGCTTCTTTCATGGTTTGCAAGTGGTGGTTTTCATTGTGTTTCTTCCTTTTTTTCACTTCATGATCAAATAGAGTCAGTTTCAAATGACATTCTGGCACACATCTTTCCAAAATTCTTTTAGGATATCTGAACTCGTGTGGTCACATGCAACTCAAATTGCATAATGAAATCAAAAACATGTTCCATGTTTTTTTCAAATTTTCGAGAGTGTCACTGTTATGATGACAGGATGAGAACCTACAACAAATGCCAGATGCCGTACACAGCAACCTATCCTTCCATTGTAGATGAGTAAATTTGTTGCATAGATACAGTATGTACATAACTTGTTAAAATAGAAGATTTTTAAATAAATATTTTGAATGAATGTGTTGGGTAAAAAAGAATGAACGTATACATCTCCCAAGCCCTTTTGTGAGGCTTGTTCAAGTCAAACCAGGACTTTTTGATGAAATTTATTGTAAATGAAGGCGTAAAGCTAATTGATATTTTCAGCAGACTTTAAGCACAGTACGGTGATGGGACTTTTAGCCACACTAAAACATTTGAATGGTGCAGATGTTTTAAAGAAAGCTGTACGTCTATGAATGATGATCCCGGCCAAGGTGGCTTGGATCCCACTGCAGTTATTCCTTACACTTAGAAAACATTCTACCTTTATGGTATCCAATTATACTCTTACCGTATAACTGTTCTGTCATTCTGTACAATCGAAACTTCCAGTCTGACGTCTTGTATACAGTACATACAAAATTTTTATGCAGATCTACAGTGACAACAACAACAACTGTTTCAAAATGTTAAAATTGAAAGGAAGATATACAAGGCAAAGGCTCAATCAATAGAAAAAAAATTCTGAAAGGAATGTTGCATTGACTCTCTCAGTTTACAGAAGGCAGTTTACAAGATCTGCCAATTATAATAAATATGCCAAGTGGAACAGGCAAGGACTGGCCAAGCGATCAGGCAGAGTTATAATAAATACTGCATACGAGGAAGAATGTGCAGAGGATGAATAATTTTTAAACCATATGAAAGCAGTTGGAGTCACAAAGATGGCAAAAATGCAACAAATTAGCAAAAAAACTAATATAATTGTATGTATTTTAATATTCTGTTTGATAGAGATGCTTTTGTGGATACCATGTTGACAAAACTTGAGGTGTGCAAGCTTGCTTGCTGTGTCTATCTCTACCTGATTTTTAAACCAAAGTACAGTAAGTATAATTTAAGTAAAAATAATAATAAGTATAATAATTTTTTTTTTACAAACAAGTTTTTAAGTTCTGGCTAATAAGATTAAATATATTTATTGTGTCTTAATCCATAAGGTTTAATATGATGTTGGGCTATAACATCTTTATATCCCCTGAAAAGATTATATACAAAAATGATAAAATATTTCTTTTGTAAAAGCTCACTCGAGGATGTGTATGTTGAATATTCCACACATAGAATATTTTGAAAAATTATGTTTTATGTTGAATGAAACATTTGATTATTAATTCCCTATTTAACACAAGTGAGTCTTTAAAACAGAAAGCCTTAAGGTTTCTCAGTAACACAACACAATGCATTTTTTTTTAGCTTTTGCATTTTGCAGTGCTGGATGTTTTCTCACATAGGTTTACTTTGATGTAAAAAAAAAAAAAAATCCAGAATTATTTAATTTAAACCAGATTCAGTTTTTGAACTCAGTCACACGTTTTTTTTTTTTTATTATTATTTAAACAATGCTTACTATGCAAACAGTGTACACTATCTCTAATTACAGCCTGAGGAGATGACACTATTTTACCTGAGTGTCAATAACAGCAGTGTCCCAAGGCTATTGCGCGCTGTAAATAAACTTTGATAACCTTTTAAAATCCTGAAGGCCGTGATAAGCAGGTTATTGTGTCATAAACTCAAACAGACACAAATACCACAAGCTCCTTAAACAAGATCACATCATGGGAACACTCATCATTTAATAGGAATCTCTATAAGCATGACACCTAGAAACTATTGTTTGCCTGACACTCAATGTCACTTAAATGTAAAAATAAAAATGACACGATTGTATATTATATATACTGTATAATATATACAGTATATTAAAAAATAGCATTATCAATTCATACATTAAAAAAAAAGTATAGTTATTGGTCTGATTCTACAATACTTTGCCATGGTTGTTGACTCATTTTCTGGATCATTACTTAAAACTTACCCAGTGTGTCTGACCTTGATTGATTTTGTCATGCTCAAAATCCAATATAAGCATGAACTCATCCTAAAAACCAGAGAACTTGGCTAGTGTAAGAGTTTCTTTATAACTTTAGTAGCATGTGACATTATAGAAAACTACATCACATTTCATTAATTTCACAGTTGTGTTTAGGGTCTTGCCCAAGGACTTAACAGTGGTGATCAGGTGGTGGTGGGGCTTGAATCTCCTTCCATTTACCAACCTCAAGTCTCAACTGCATGAGCCACCACTGCTCCTTTATAAGATTACTCCAAGTTTTGTAAATATTGTAAGTTAAATTATCGTAAGTTTTATTATTATTTCTTTTTTTAAACTCTAATCTCATTTACAAAAAGCATGGATGAACCATGTATGCAAGTCTGCTGCATGTACAGTACTGTGCATCATGCGGAACAATTTGAAATGGAAATGATTGATTAAAAAAGACAGTTCAAAGAAACTCCGTCATTCAAGATGAATTTCACATGAGTAGTAGGAATGTGATGGAAGAGAATTTAATTTGCACTAATCTATAGTAATAGATTACTTCCCTTATCTCCATGCTAAGTCCAGCAAGCACAAGGCCACCATAAGATATTATTCATTTCCATGACAGAAGTGCTTTTATTGAATTGATTTTGCTGCCTGTTTTTCCGATGACTAATGCTAATTTTATTGCCTACAGTATGTGGAAACCTACCCCAGCCCTAATGCATAGTCTCTCTGACATGTCATTATAAACTTGCACTTACTGTATGCAACAATTTAGATGAATCTCGCAACATACGAACACGTCAAATTCTTGTAAATTTCTTGGCAGATGAACAGTGTGCCCGTAGGTCTAAGAGCATGAATGCATGTGTGTGCCTTTTTGCCATTAAAACTCTTACCCCATCTTCCCTCATCACATCAAAGAGCGAATGATCAACCTGAAAATGGCATGACACATTTTTGACACAATGCCAACACCGATTCTGGTCTACCCTGAAACTGGGTGTAAATGACAAAAAGGATAAGAAAGCTGAAAAACAAGGGTGAAATAAACACAGAAAGAAAGAAAGAAAGATAGATAGATAGATAGATAGATAGATAGATAGATAGATAGATAGATAGATAGATAGATAGATAGCTTGGCCCTAGGACACGGTTTTTGCTGAAGTAAGCAAAGACTTGTATAAAATGAGGCCTGAGCCTGGAGAACCTCCAGTTTTAAAAAATAAGTCCAATATGGAAGTGCCAAAATGTGCAGTTACTCGAATGACCATTAGGAACTGGCTCCAAAAATGAGCCAATACCCACAAAACCCCATGTTAAAATGTCCAGCTTTACAACAGAAATAAACGTTTAAGCCGGGTACAAAATATGGTTTGGGTCTGTATACAGTAGCTAGAGTTCCCTTTTATGACAACTGTATGTAAACATGTAGGAGCTGACACTGGATGATGTGTAGGGAACGGATGACAGTGCGCAATTACTGTAAATCCAGAGTAATGTTAGCATATAAACAATTGTTAGCCATCTTAGCATTTTAGCTAAGCTAAAGCTGAATTGCTAGCTTGCGGTAACTGAGGTAAGTAGGCATGTTCCAAACAACAGCCAGGCTCCATTTGTTTAGTTCATTTAGGATTAACCAGTGTTTAGGGGGAGTCAGCCTCTGCCAAGATAGCGACAACCAGAGCACCCACAGTTGAGTTTCAAAAACCACTCTTCAGAAAAGAGTGACATCACAGAGATTTTGTTAGGTTCTTATACAGTCTGTGGCTAGAAAACTTCATCTAATTTGCAAAAGCATCGTGATGTAAGATCTCCTCTGCTACTATTAAGTATATTTCTTTGCTAATGCTCAGATCGACTAGCACTGCATTCAGTAGCTAACAATAATTTATTAGACAGGTGAATTGCTAATAGTAGCTAGCTAATAATTATTTCATCCATCATTTTTGAATTGTTACTTTATTAAATTATGTTAAGTAATACCTTTGCCATATCCATGCAGAAATTATTAGTCAACAGTTACCTGAAAAAATTTATAAAGGGTTGTACATTAATAACAGAATTCTATCATTAATCTTTTCATATCATCACACTCCTGGCTCTTGAGACACTTCCCACATGTTCATCGTTACATCTCTATGCTTCTGTTCCGTGAAGGAAAGCCTACATGGATCCCATGGCAACTCTGTGAGTAAGTGGTGTGATGTCATTGCAGTGAATGAATAGCAATTCTGTCTCCTTGTATTTAATACTGAAGCTGTTACCATGCTGATGGGGCTCATGGGTAATTTATGCTGCAGGTATGAATGAGAGGGATATGCTTCAGAAATGAAAAGTGGCTGACTTCTGTGTGTATTTGAAGACTAGAGCTAAAATGCATGTGGTGCATAGAGATTAAAGAGAAAAAAAAAAAGTTGAATAAAAGGAGTAGGGAAGAAAGAGAGGAATGGAAGCAAAGGATTTAAAGAAATGCACTGTGGGCTGAATGTGGATTGTGTGTGTACTGTATGTGTGTGCAGCTACTGCAAAGCCCCAGAAGCAAAAAGTCATGCAATAAAAATGATAGGTGTGTGCCTAGAACATACATTATACATACCAGTGAGTGTGTGTGAGAGAAAGAGAGAGAGAGAGAGAGAGAGAGAGAGAGAGATCTTTGCTCTAATTGGTTTTCTGTTATTACTTCCATAGATCACTGGCTCACACTTAGGCGGCATTTAACCGTGTCAACAGATTCTCAGGACTTAAGTAAAGCATAGAATGGATGAAGAGAATATGTAGTGCATTAGACTACACACAGTAAGGAAGCAATCCATCTATTCAGGATCCTCTGTAGTCCAACTAGGCCAACTGTGAGGCCAACTGTGACCATTATTTATTCCCAGTTACCACCATGGTAGGACCTCCAGTCAGCATCCACACACTAAGGACAATTTAGGAACGGCAATTAGCCTGCATAGTCTTTGGACTATGTGAGGAAACCAGAGCACTTAGAGGATACCCACCAAGCACAGGGAGAACATGCAAACTCCATCCACACAGGACCCTAGGCTAGAATCAGACCTGGACCCTAGAGGTACAAGGTGACAGTGTCAAGCAGTAAGTTAGCATGCAGTTGTGCTTTTTTCTTTTAAAAAAAATATTTTTTTAAAAATAAAACCAAAAGAAATATTATCCATATTTATAAAGTTGCAATAGTCACAAAACCTCCTTTCATTCTCAGCCTGTAATTCCTTGCGAGACGTTACTGGGTGGAGAAATATGAGCAAGGGTGGAAATGTGATAAACACCGAAGATTAGCCAGACACAAATAAACGGAAATATATCTTAGTGGCCTGAAGCTGCATGGAGATATATGTATTCATATCCTGCTTATCTGGAGAGCAAATCTTTTTCTTTTATTACTAAGTACTGTATCTGTCTGAGAGAATCTGACAGGGAGGGAGAAAGAGAGTGAAACAGATAAGAAAGAGAAACAGCAAGGGAGAGGGACAAAAACCGGGAGAGCCACAGAGAGCAGATGGGAGAAATAAAAAAGAGTGAAGCCTGATTTATATTGTGTGAGAATTGCTTCTGAGAGATGCCCAAAGTGAACTTCAGAAAGCCTGGAATGTTTATGGTTTCTAAGAACTATTTGTATGCTGTCTATTAAAGGATTTTGTTGTCTGTTCAAGCAAAATGGCTGCACAGTTCAACTGAGATGGGCATGTGCATGAGCTGTGGCCTCATCTGCAAAGAAATTAACAGAAGTATACCTATAGAATATTTGTTTATTTAACTTTACTTGGACATATTTAAGTTGGCGGCATATGTATGTTAAAAATGTAGATTGCTAAGGTAGCATGAAGTACAACGAATCCATAACATTGCTTTTAAATATTCATTTGAATATCCAACACTTTAAAAGTAAAGTTAGTGACAAATAACAAATAAACAACTTATTAGAATATTTAATTAACAAGGTAGCAATAAAGCAGTGGTTGAATATGAAAATACATTACTTACATAAAAAAATGGTCTAAACCAGTGATTATCAACTGGTGGACTTAGTTCACATGCAAAGTCAAAGTTTTTCAGTTTTTCGAATCATGCACTCAAGAAATAAATAAATAAAAATGAACTGAAGACTAGATTAATAGATAACCTTTAAATGACCTGGTTTCTCTAGTAATTACAAAAGAGAGATTTAGTTTTTTTAACTCTTCATTTTCTTGATAGAGAAACCAGGTCATTTTATATTTTATAATTATAAAATAAAAAATATATATACATATTTAATTTGCTTAGACCTTACTCCAGCTTTGTGCCCAGGACAATTCGAATTCAAAATTAAAATTTTTATTGGTCACAGACACAACCATACACAGTATTAAATGCAGTCAAATGTTTATTCGACTGTGACCTTGAAAAGGAAAAATGAAGTAAGGATGCAAAATGCTAATAGGAAAAAATAATATATTTTACAATTAATTATTATGATTAATATTCTACAATTTTATTACAATAAAATAAAAAAGTAAAAATAAGAAAAGAATATATATATATATATATATATATATATATATATATATATATATATATATATATATTCTTTTCTTATTTTTACTTTTTTATTTTATTGTAATAAAATAAATATACACACAGTGTGAAGTGTGGTGAAATGCAGAGTGTGAAATGCAATGATGAGCAGCAGTAATATTGTCCATCTTTAAAGTGAAGTAGTATAATAGTAATCCTCTTTTTACCATCTGACCTCTTTTTACTACCTTACAAACCCACTTTCATGTGTGCCATTCTGAATTCCATTTCCTTAAAAAAATCAGCATGTGACAGCTAAGAGCGCGCCAAGAGCGGTCGATGTTAGTAATCACTGTACAAAAGAAGACAAAACTTTCTTTTTACTCCCATTCTCAAATGAAATAAATATGTGTACTTGTCAATTTGCATCAGACTAGTATTTCGCAATGAGACAGTTCAAAACTTGATCTCCTTTAAGATTGAAGCTTAGGAGTGAATCAATTCTTTCTTTTTGTAGTGTTGCTATTATATTACTGTTGTCTACTTTAGATAAACTGTTAATATGGCTTACAATACAAGATACTAAACAATAAAATTTAGTAAATTTATAATGTACTGTACTGCAAAATTATATGTTATGTTTTCCAATTTCATCACCGTATTAAAAACACCGTATGTTTTCCGATTTCATCACCGGATTGTGGCAACTACTCTAAACATGGCGGGGACAAAACAGGGTTTAGTAACAACTGTCATCGTGTGGATGGATATGCAGTTTCCGATGACATCCTGGTGTTCATCAGCTTTTCATATAAAAAAAAAATAACATGTGACTGATATGGAGCTAAAAATCCCACCTGTATGTCTCATACTCCTGTTGTCCATTGGCAATTCTGAACCTTAGGTGACCACACATGTATATGCAGTCGAACAAATCACTACGAAGTGAAAACTTTAATAGAAGGAATATAATGCTGCATTATAAAGAGAAGTTTTTGTATTGTTTAGAATGTTATTATGATCTTTAGCATTAAAATTCAACACTTTTTCCCCCCTTGATCTAATTTGCTGCCTGTTACTAACTACTAAACACATCAGTGTTACAAAGTATTATACAGAGAAATAAAGGTTGTTTTTGATCTCATAAATGTGTTCTGCACAATCTATCAAGTCCTAGTTTAAGGTGTATGCCCCTCGTGTATTAAGCATTAATTGGTTGTTTCCATTCCAACATCCAACATGTAATTTCATGTAGCTGGATCTTCACAAATTGTAAGATGGTTCCCTTTTAATGAATATATATTGCAAAGTCTACTCCCATTAAAAAGGAACAAAGCTATCCCAACCACACCAAGCCAAATCAGAATAAAGCATTTACTGAAGATCAATAAACGAATAAAGTATAAATGAACAATTGACTCAAATAATAGAATCTCTAATTGTAGTGAAGGGCCACACTTGACTATACAAAGACGTAGGCCTGTGTGTATGTAAACATAAATCAGAACTGAAAGCAACACAGAGGCTAACCTTTTAAGCAGGGCCAGGGTGGAGGCACTTCAGTTAATCCGAACAGGAGCGGTGAGGTAATTCCGTCAAACCAAATTCCCCACATCACTAAAACCATTTGAGGTTTAAGCTTATGCTCACAACACACAACAAATACACACACACACACACACACACACACACACACACACACACACACACACAGAAAACATAAAGGTATGATTCAACCCTGCTAATTGTACTAGCATTCTCACAGTAGAATGCTATCGCCATTATGCTTCACTAAAGGATGATATTCTCAAAAAGAAGATTAATGCTTGCTCCTACTTTAAAGGTGGGTGGGAAAAAAGTATACATGACATCATTAACCTTTGACAATATTAACTCTTTTATGTACTTCGTATAAATGCATGACATAATTCAAATTGGTTCCATTTCAACTCTAGGTCCTCAAATAAGAAAGTTCAAAACTGTTACTACTAACAAAAGATACTATAAGCTGTGAAACAATTTTACTTGATGAACTGTCAAACTGTGTCTGTGGTTAGCTAATGCATCTTCTTATGTAAACGTATACATAATACACACAATACGTACTGTAACATGCACATATTGAATGTTTACTTGCTTTATTTCAGTTGTTTAACAGAGAATCAGAGCATTCAATCATATAAAATCATATAAAGAGTTCTTAAAAGTGTTGTAGGCTTTGTACTATGCTGTATGCTCATGAGCTGAGATCAGAGGACCATGACACATTTTGCTAATTTGCAAATCATGAGATTATTTGCAACATGGAAGTTTGCATAAGAAGATGCATTAGCTAAAGTGTATTAAAAAGCTCCTTATGATTGATCTTAGAATAAAGTTTAGATTTGTATTGAAAGTTTATATTTGTACACAACTTTCTTTTATATACTGTATACATACAGCACTTGAGTCTTGAGTCACCCCTTATGTCTTATTAAATTAAATGTAATTAAAATATGTAGTTAAATTAAAAACATTTAACAGACTGCAATGTGCCCAAAGATACAATTTTCAAATGGTTATTTTTGTAGCAGCCTCGGCAGCAACCTCATTTCCCCTCTCATCACCTTCAACCACTCAGCATTCAGCATCACCAGTACACATTAGTGAACAGTATACCAGAGTAGCTACAGTATTATACCAATTACACTAGTATACATTTTTTTACTGGTTAAAGTTAACCTTACGTTAAAGATTTTTTTAAGTATAAATGAATGATTCATAGGTTGATGTGCAACTAAATGAACACAAAACATTCCTCTGAAATTAAAATACCTGTACAAGAAAGTATGGCTCTTTAGAGGCAAAAAAGGAGAAATTAGGAGTGGTTTACGTGCAGTACTGTATATTCATAAAATACATGCTTAATATAAACTCACTGCCCATTTTATTAGAAACAGCTAAACACCTACTCATTCATGCATTTATCCTATCAGCCAATCATATGGTCACATTAAACATTAAAATGTGATCTCAGTGGCACTGACATCACCCTAATTGTTAGTGTCAGACAGCTTTTCACTTAAATCCATCAATATTTTACAAAATAAAAACATCCAAAAACTAAATGTCATTTTTGTGACAAAAATGCTTAAATAAAGAGATGTGCTACAAGAACTAAACCTGAACTAAAACTGAACCAGGTTCTGATGTAGTCTTGCACTGCTGTAGCCTTGAGCATGGTATCCATGTCAAGCTTCAGTTCAGTTCAGTTCAGTTTAGTTCAGCAAAGCAATAAAGTAAAAAAAAAAGCTGTATTCTGATTTTCAGTCCATGTAACCAAAACAGAGCTTTTCATGTCCCAAGGCTGCTTTCATGACCTTTCAAACCCTTAATTATTTTTGTTTGCAATCTAAGCACTTTTAGTGACTTTCAGTACTCTTAGACTCCCTCTGAGACATACTGTATGTGGAGTGAGAGAGAGAGAGAGAGAGAGAGAGAGAGGAAGGGGGTGAGGAATGAGAAGTTAAAAGGGACATCATACTTTTCTCTTTTTTATGAGTGTGTGGTTGTTTTCTTGAAATTATGGTGTGTTGGCTACATAAATCATACTACTACAATTTCTGTAATGAAGAAACTACTGAGAAAAGGAGAAGTCATTTAATGTCAAGGATGCTGTAGCAGTGTGTGTGTGTGTGTGTGTGGGTGTGTGTGTGTGTGTGTGTGTGTGTCTTGCTAGTTGATTTATGGACTCAATCCTAAATGGTCCTTGGCACTGTAATACATAAAGCCCTTATCTGCTGTGTGTGTAGTAAGGTGCCGCTTATCTACTGTAAAAGTTTTTACGAAGTGAGTTTAGCCATTCTGCATTTCTCTGGTTAGAAAAACAACAAAATTCTAATACAATAAATGGGAACATAAACTTTAGAACTGTAAACACATAAACTGTTTTCCGCTATCATAAGAAATTGCAGGCTTTATTAAAAAAAAGAAAAACATCCACTGGCTTCCACCGTACTACCACAATCAATGAAACATGCTTCGACAAACGCCAAGTGAAAAAAAAAAAAAAAACTTAATATATTTGTTGCTATGATAGGAATCAACATCTTTCTGCTCCAATGCCTGTTAGTGTTCACATGTCAAATCCACCGAGGTTACATCCTCTACAATACTGTAATCCACATGATTCACATTCATGGGTGTAGCACAGTTGTTGCTGAATTCCTTAAACATATTTTAGTAGTTAACTAGAATCAAATGCCCATATCTTATTTTCTTCTGCAGAATCAAAACATAAAAGTGAGGAATTTACTGACAGTCAAGCTTTGAGGCTCCAACTTACTATAAAAAGACCAAGGAGATAATCATCAAAGCTGCACAGTAGATGTGTCTCCAAAACAGTAGCATACAAAATGTGGGTTTAGTAGTCAGTCCTTTTTTGACTGATTTCAAATGACTCTAAGAGTCAAAGACAAAGCCAAGAAGAAGGTTCTGTTGTACCCAATAGAGTACTTATACTGTACTTAAATTTTCTAGTGTAAATTTATTGGTTGTTGGTAATTTATTGTTATAGTGTTTTTTTTTTTTTTCAAAAAATTATTTTGGCCTTGTGTAGTTTTTACATTTTGATGCTATGTCTATGTTACTATACAATTAATTGTTTGTAAATGTGTGTCAATGTATGACATTTACAAAAGACAATACAGTGATGAAACTCCTAATATTTTAAATTGTGCAAATGTTTTTAAAAAGTCCATTTGGCAGAAGTGGCTTGAAGCAAATTGCAGTTGTTCCTGTGAACCTTCAGCAAATGGAATGCCTGCAACTTGAAAATCAACGGATAACTTGGTCTCCTGTCTATGGAAGAGATGTGTATGTCTGTAGGAACTGTGCACTTAATCATTCACCAACACTGCCACTACAGTACAAGAACTCTTTACAGTCCTGACCTCGCTCTGGGCCATTTCTACAAGTTTGGGCCACCAAAGGAGTTCCTCGGAGGCCAGCATTTGAGCCATAAAACAGGCAGGCTGATCATGGCTCCGGAATACTGCATAATCTATCTACCTTAATGGGATTCAAGCACTAGTGAAACGCTGGTATAAGTGCATTAGTTCAGCAGGAGATCATATATGGAAATAAAGTGTGTTTTAACTGTGCTGTTTTTCAGAACAATTAAAAGTCCCTGTTTGATCTGAACGCATTTTTCTTAAGTGGAAATTTTGCCTCTAATTTAAATATGTTGATTTTTTTTTCTTTTGGTGTACAGTGTCAAAAAAAAGATTCATATTAGCTACATCTAAATACAAACAAGCGTTCTGAGATTTTTTATATATATAGAAAATATAATATCTTCCTTTCATTAACAAAAAATACATAAATCCATTTAAACTCTGAACCTGTTTATGAAATAAATATTAGATGCTGCAGAAGGCAACTAAATTATGAACTAATATGTAAGTGCTGAAATTAGGAACAAGCGTACAAAATAAAATCTCCTACATTTTATTTCTTTTTTAAAAAATTATTTTACGTCTAGTTCTTTGATGGTAATCCCATAAATCAAATAGTTTTTCTAATAAGTCTGCAATATAAGAGGAAAGACAAGCTGTTAAGCTGAGAAGATCTCCTTACTCGTTGTGCTCTTAAATTTCACCGACTTTATGTTCAGGAATGCACTGAGACATTACTAAATTACATTTGCAATGCAAAGTGCGGCAACTTCTAGAGGAAAAAAAATATGAATGCTTTAAAAAAAAGGTTAAGATACAGTAGTGGGTTAATGTTGCAACACAAAGAACAGGCTATATACCTTTACTCTGTATGCTAAGGGTTTTCTTAGCTA
Source organism: Clarias gariepinus (assembly GCF_024256425.1). NCBI lineage: Eukaryota > Metazoa > Chordata > Actinopteri > Siluriformes > Clariidae > Clarias > Clarias gariepinus. Next base: position 13,677,242 of record NC_071123.1, on the reverse strand, counting down.
CCCCAGAAGAATTCCCACGCCAAGATAAAAAAAAAAAGAAGCCCAGAATAGGCGCATTACACACATTAGACCTCTTCTGTTGTTGTAGATAACTGTAGATAACTGAAGAGAACTCTTTGGCATGCTGATAGTAAAGCGATAATTGGTTACTTTTCATTGTGTGGAACCAATTTCATGAGAAAATCTTTCTTATCTTGGTTACGTCATCCTGCTGTTTGTTCCTACAATGTTAGCAGGTCATTTGCGCTAGCTGAAATTGGGCTGGTGAGTGACTCACACTTTCGGTGTGTATCCCTCTCTCTCTCTCTCTCATACACACACACACACACACACACACACATACATGCATACATGGACTCACAAAGAAACAAGATTCCTCATACAGTTCATGGTAATGCGAAAGTTACATGAAAGAACTATAACAAAGGATTGAAAGAAACAGACAAAAAAGTCCAGTCCAGTCTGTTTGTACAGCCATGATAAGTCATCCTCATTTGTTTGCTCTTACTTTTTGATAGCATGCCATCACGCTTTATGAGATTAATACCATAAGACTTCATTTCATGAGACCAAGCCTTTGTGTAACTCTATATCATCATGCTGCTATGTTTGGCACGCGGCCTTTTACTGTACAAATGACTCCTCATTAAAAAGACACCGAGCTTTGGCATGCTTGCCTTTTGTCTGCCTCTACATTCCAGTTCAACAGCTGGGAATAATGAGATACTTTTGATGAACATGTGAGAACATGATCGGTGAGAAAAGAAAGCATGCACACAATAGCTTGTTTAAATTAACCTGTGAGAATGTAGGTGTGTGTGGGAAAAGAGACAGGAATAGGCAGGTGGAGTTAGTGTGGGCAAAATCTAAATTGATATCTCCACAAGCCGATGTAAGCAGAAATCAGTTTGAAATCATTATATTGTTAAAAAAAAAGAGTAAAAAAGCACAAGCAATCAGTGGGAAAACATCTGGAAAAATCCAACAGATGACACTTGGCAAACAGCCAAGAAAGGCCACAATCGAGTTTTGACCAAAACCTTTTTCTTTTTTTTCCTCCCTTTTCCCCCCTCTAATACCTTAGAAAACATAGGCTTTTATTAAATAATGCAGAAATGTCTTTTATTTAGGCTACGTTCTAATCTTGCCTTTCTGCCTTTCAGAAGTCACATGGGGTAACATGGCAGTTCAACAAACACAACATTAAATTTAGCCAGTCTAAAACAATTTTATAAGGCATAAAGGGTAAATAATTTATGAAAGTCTCCTCAAAAAGAATCAGTATATCCGTGATGCTCCTGCACCATTACATTATCATCAGAAAATAGCCCATGCTGTACAGATGTTTTAAAAATAATAATAATAATAATAATTAGTAGTAATTATCGTACAAGTGATATTAATATACTAATAGGTTTCAATACTGTGAACTATTTTTAGCTTTGGTGATGAGACAGATATAGGTGTGTACAGGCCTGATAATCGAACTCATTTATTTTATTATTGTAATAATAATAATAATTATTATTATTATTATAATTATAATTGGCATTATGTTCCATTTCTTTAAAAGGGTTATGCTGTATGTGAACAACATACATTGAAAATGTAGAATTTGGCAAGGTGTCATTTAGTGGAATTAAAATGCCCTACACATCATCTTCAAAAAGAAAAAAAAATACATGCTGCTAATTCTCACGGTCAATTCTAATCTATTTATATATCCTACTGTATGTGTTTAGTCTCATCAGTGTCGGTTATTGGAACCTCATGCATATTCTGAGCGAAATGATACTGCTTTAATCTGCTGCATTTAAATTTTTTATTGAATTTAAAATCTGCATTAAACTAGCTGAAACACCATCAACCACACCTACTGATTGTGTGCCACTTCAGTTCTAAGCCGATAATGACAGCCATTATCTCATCAAGGTGATTGTGTTCTAGGAAGCTGATTCAGAGTTTCACCAATGTAAAATGCTCGAGAGCTTTATATACTGTATAACAACCTCGAGTGTGGGTTTTCTTGTGACTAATAATGTATGCAAGTTACACATATTTTGCATGAATCTGTCCTGAAGTAAATAAAGTATAACTTTGGGTCATTAAAAGAAAAAAATCCACCCTCAGCTACTTATTAATATTCATTTAAAAACATCTTTATTATTTTTATATAACCATCAACACCATCAAAGATTTATTTACTTTGAGTTTTTGGTTTGTTTGATTTACAAAATGTAAAATGGTTTACTAAATGCCCGGTGGTTCTGCCTGGCAGTGACGCAAGTTTCTCTTCATGCCCAACCAAACAGCCCTATGTAGCAGAGCTTTAATCTTTTAGTTTGTCCTGCTCTTTCACCTGCCCACCTGTACACTTTGTCATTTTGCAAAACTTCATCCTTCAGGTTAATACTGCAGTGACTTCACGAGAGGGCAAACTTATACAGCAAAGTAGCATCAGAATCACTAAACACATCAAAACGTTTCCTGTATAATATGATATAAGTATAAATTCAATAATATAATAATAATATGATATAGGTATAAAACATTTTAATGTGTTTTAGGGTGGAGTTTTATTTTTAGCTAATATGTAAATGTTTAGCCAAATTTTAATTTCTTTATCTGTTTTGACAGACAATTTAGTGCTCTCTTACTTGTTCCTACACCCTTCATTCTCTTAATGTCATTCAGATTATATTTAATAAAACTACCAGGACCTCATGTAGATGCATATAGTCATTTTATATTAAAGAAAAAAATGTTATGTCTGCTGCAATTAACATTAATGATGAAAGCTTAAGCAACACATGTTCACTTTTCCTCAATTAAACACTCTTGTCCTACTGCCACTAACATCATGTTATTATTTTCTTGTATTCAGTTGTAATGTAATGTACGCTTTAGACAACAATCTTGTTCTGTGTAAATAGACATACAGTAAACACACACAAGCCGAGGCCAAGGTTCAGCCAAACTCATTAAAGCAAGTGCTGTGGCTAATAGAAAAAAGCTGGTCTGACTTCTGAAGTAAGTTTTGATATACTTTATTGTACTGCGAAGTCAGAAAACAAGAGTTTGTTAGAAACTACGAAGAATTATTATTCCAATAAATATAAAACACTGTAAATATTATTATTACCGTTTTAAGGTAAAATCTTTATATTGATATTTTTGGACTTTTGGATTTGTATGAGAAGGAAGAAAAGGATATTTCTAGATTTAATTCCAGTCTTTTGTGAGCACTGTGGTGATACTCTGACCTACACTGCAGTATTAGAAGGTGATATTGCCTTATCCTAACAGCTTTTTTGCTGATTTGGCTGAAAGAGTGCTTTTGGGAAATGAATAGTAGATGAGTTTATGATGCAATATCCCGGCAACGATAACCACGTTTTCTCTAGATGTTCACATTTCATTAACCTTCAATTCTCCCCTTAATGGCAGCATGTGCAGCATGACCAGATGTTACCTGAATCTTCAAGTGTGTGTGTGTGTGTGTGTGCGTGTGTGTGTGTGTGTGTGTGTGTGTGTGACTGCATATGCACAGAAAAAGAGGTCTTTGGGGCAATCTTAGTCATTGATGCTGAATTATCGAGACAGTCATCCGCCCTTTTACACAAAAACTTTTGTACAGATACTGTACATGCTAGGTGGCTTTAAAGGCATAAATATTTCTTTCTACCCCACCTGTAGGTAAAGATAACTCATTTTAGTGAAATCAGTTAGGCAAGGCTGCACTTCCAGGGTTGAGGGTTCGATTCATGTGCCGGGTCTGTGTGCATTGAGTTTGCATGTTCTCTCCATGCTTGATGCGATTACTTCAGGGACCCTGGTGTCCACCCTCAGTCCAGAGACATGCAGATTAAAGCAACATAAAAAATAAGTGAGAGAGAGAGATTGTAAGGGTCTTACATCACTGTACAGCAAAAAGGAAAAAAAAATGTAAACATGGGAAACATTCCTTAGGCAGAGTTAGCATGCAGTCTTTCAACACCTCCAGATGTTCCAGTCTGTCAGGCCACAGATTCTTATCCACATCATAACGCAGCACTAAAAGAACATCTTGGAGTTTCTTATCCACCCACTGCAGATGTCTCCTGTGATGTCCTCACATACTGCATGCATCTATGTCAGACAAGTATTTAAGATAACTTGTTCATCATTAGTTGATCAATTGCTTTCCCCTTTACTGGTCAAGTCAAGATTAATCTGAGAGAACATCATTAATTCAAGACAGATTTACAGGACAAAAATTCTAATAGAAATATATAAAAAAAACATGCTTGACAGATTATGACAACTGGTTCAACCATTTTATATTTAATGACACATACAGTATAGTGAACTAATGCCTCTATGATTTAAGGTGGTAAGATTATCCAACAGAGAAGCAGCTTATTAGATTTTAATCAAAACTATAAATCTGATAATGTAGAAAACAGCAGACAGGTGTACATAAATGTACAAAAACATTTGCAATTTGTTTAAAAGCATTAGAGATCACTTTTATTATATGCACAAGTAACAAGATGATGTCTGTGAATACCTGTAAGTCTGAGGTCCAAGGTATCTATGTAAATAATGAACGGTTTTGTCTGTACATTGGTCAGAACTCGCTCCTTCAATGACATCTTTACGTTTGCTACATTAGAGGACCCGAAATCAGTCTCAGAATTTTTTCCATCTGTTTGTATGTCTGTCTGTATGTCCAGCCATATTTTGAATTTGATTGAGTTAAATAAAACTTTTGCAGTACTTATATATCTGCCAAAAGTTTAACCTGCATCATAAGTGAAATCAAAATGTTGAGTAAAAGCCATGTTATTAACAGTTATGTGCCGGATTTAATAATCTACTTCAAAATGAGCTACTTATAATCTACTTGCTTAATGAAAACAAACACCTGCACCAATAGATATTAATAACAAAAGCTGAACTGAATATTTTTACTGAAATTATTTTCACAGCTGAAATAAGAGCACTGAAGTGGTCTAATGAATTTTAACACGCTGGAGTCATTTCAAGACAAAACCTAATATAATCCAATCTACTTTTTTCAAATTTCTCATCTGTGATTCACTCTCTGATTACTGAACATGTGTATTCAGCTGACCATAAAAGAAGTACCACTGAGCATAAAAATGGCATAAACATAAACGTTTCCATATCCTCTATTTCCTATTGATTGTAATAAGATGAAATGACAGTGGATTCTAAATCTTTTCATAAACTAGGTAGATTTTGTATAATTTCTTAATATTTAGCCACCAATCCAGTGGAACCATTATAATGTTGTCACACCAAACTAAATGTAGTGAAATCACAGTTAAAATAATTAAGGGTTTCATTTCCCTTTTAAGCAGACATCCATGTGGACTTCAACCTGAAATTATAATAATATCACTAATTACATTGAAGCTGATGGATTTATTTTTAACTTTAACCTTTTAAATATGTCTACAAAAGGATAAACTGATGTTGAAAACAGTGTCCTATCTAGCTATCATGCCCAACTCCTTTCCATACCCGGCTATTCGCCTTACCCCACACATAAACATATACGGATATACACCCACACAAAGCCCTCGGTTAGAATATGTAAATGTTCAGTGTATTTCTGCTTTCTGCTTTTACTTTTAATGAGGCACCTATTGAGAGGACTGTCACATTGTACTGCAGAAAATGAGTAATGAGACCCTTCTTTATTAACCTTTTCCACACATTCAACACTTACTCAAGCCCATGCATCATTTCTCTGGTCTTTGACCCCAGTGCTTCAGCTGTCACTGACCGTCATTACCGTATATCTTCACACCAATTCACTTTTATCTGTGTTCATACAGACATCCATTTTATAAGCTGTTATCCAGAACAGAATGTCATAATATGATTCACAATGTAAAGAGAGTTTATTTTTTCTTCTGCACAAACCTACTCCTTCCATGTACTAACATGCGTTTCCTGGTGTGAAAGCCAGACAAAGAATTTGCTTTTGATTTGCATGAAATGCCCATAAGCAGGAAATATGTACCTCATCCTGGTACATCAGCTCCAACATCCTCTCTCTCTCTCTTTCAATGTTGCTAAATATGCAAGAAAGGTGTGACACTATCAAACTGTCACTGTCATACCTGTAGCCAAGTCCAAATTGCAATATGAACAGTTTGACAGCAAAACGAGATTTTAAGAGTTTTAAGTAAGGTGAGCTTTTAAGAATGAAGCAAGAAGAATTGCTAACTAATAGAAAATATATTTTGCATTATTTCCTTGAATTACAAGGGTATATATATAAGGGTCATATTTCAGAAATAAACACATTTACAGTGTATATATATATACACTATATATATATATATATATATATATATATATATATATATATATTGTGGCGGGGGCGGGGTTTCGCTTGGGAACCATCATGCTTTGCGGGATGGGGCTGTTATGTGTTCACCCTGTTGGGAGAAGGTGTTTGGTTTAGTGGCTTCAGCCAGGGTATGTGTGATATGTGTGTGTTGTTTATGCTGCTGGTTCACCTGTGTGTAGTAAATAAAATACTCCCAGCCATTTGCATTGGGCAGCAAAATTAACTATACTATTAAATTAACTATTAAATATAAAACTAACTCGTCTCTCCACCATCCTTTCCGGTGTAAAAATGCTACAATATATATACAGTATATATACACTGTAAATGTTTTACTCTGTGAAATGTTTTTATTTCTCTATATTCCAGTAAATGAAAAATAGGAGCTTTTTACAGGGGCCATCACATATTCTTCCTGTCATGGTGAGGTAGATCCTCTTTCATTGTACAATCAGCCTCTGTCATTAACTTGCTTATCTGCATTGTTAGACTGTGTAGGTGTATTTCTGCATAATTGCGGGGGATTATATTCCATTGTAACCACATCGGAAAATGTAATTTTTTTTCTATTTAACGTCCAAATAAAAGCTACATTTTTATTTAAATAGTGCTGTTTTTCCCAATATGGTGATGGTGTGTCTATTCTAGATTCTTGGTGAAGACTAACATTGTCTACTTTTCTTAGTTGAACAATATGTATTACATTCAGAATATTATTCCACATAATAAGTTAAAGAATAACTTCTATACTCAAGATAATTAGCCTACTGATGGCGTATTAAAATTGTCCATTGCTTTGTACTGAGCTTCATATCCTCCTATATGGTCCTTGGTTTAAAAGGAATTACAACCCTTCCATTTTCAGCCATATAATTCAATTGTCCATATCTCTTTGCATTTAATAGTGAACTTAAATTAATTAGCATGTAAAAAATTGGCTTCTATATACATGTACACTCAAAAAATGAACATGGCTACCTGTTACATGTACTAAAATGTAATATGTGTTTTGTACATAATAATTTCATGTTTCCAAGATGAACATGAATAAATTATGTTGTATTTACATGAAATTCAACAACTTAACATGTATTAGATTTAATCATGTTGAGATAAACCAAAGAGATCTTGTCACTATGAAAACCGGAAATAGCAAAACCGGAAATATCGCGAGAAGAGAACACAGCGTGTTGAGAAGACAAACGTTTGGCGGGCGTGTGGAAAGGGTAAGCAGGAATTAATTCCCATCTTTCTAAATAGAAACGAAATACTGAACATAAATGTCACCTGCTGTTTAGCGATGTTTAGTCACGTTATTTTGGTTTAAGCTATTTCTTGTATTTTGAATCACACTTAAAATACCGACGGTTATATGCGCGTGCTTAATCTGCGGTTCAGTTCTGGTTTCGGTCTGTTCTCATGAGTTGTGAAGCGAGAGGAAGAAAGTATAAATATTGTTCATTTGATAATTTAAGTATCATGAATTTTAATTGAATCTATCTCTATATTTTTTCACAGGAGTTTGTGAGTGAAAGTGTCCTGTCTGCATCTGACTTCAGGAGTTTCCTGACCAACCGTCTCTAACGGTCGTCATATTTAAAAGTCATAACGGACAGTTATAAAGTACAAAACGTTTCTGTTGGTGTTTAATTGTTTTTCTATGATTAATACTTATTTGTGGTGTTTTATGTTTTGTACATCTTTTCAAATTGAGACTTTATTTGTAAGCTGCTGCTGGTGTAAAATAAAAATCTGTTTTATCCCGTTTGTCTTATGCTTCCTTCCTTCACAGAATTCTGTTGACCAGGGCTTGAAATTTAAATTTACTTGAGTTGGATCAACTTAATTTACAACTGAAAAATGTGTTGTACCAACGCTATTCATTTATGTTAACAGTATTAAATTATGTTGGACGCAGCTGTAGTAAATAAGTTAAATGAACTTAATAAAATTAATTTGACTGAACCTAAGAACATTAAGTTGGGCCAACAAAATTGCTTAATGTTGAAAGAAAGCCATTAAATCAGGTGGAAATTCTTTCCATAATTTAATTACGTTCATTCAACAAGTTATTTTTTTAAGTGTACCTGAAACTTAAACAGCCTTACAGCTGTTTAACAATTTATGAAAACATGAGTTATGTTTAGTGTCTGTTTCCCAGGCCAAACCTGTGTTTTTTTTGTTCTTTGAGTCTTGCCCCTGTAGTGTGATTTGTGTTGATTGTCTCGGGTTACTTTGCTGTAACCCTGTTTCCTGAAAAAGTGGGAACGAGATGCTGCGTGAAAACGCTATGGAAACATCTTTCTGTGTTGCCGGTCGTGAAGCATGTGTGTATCAAACACGCCATATCTTGTCATATATAACCTCGATCAGGTGACGTCATTCAATAAAGCGCACCTACAGGTTATAAATAGGAGTAAACCTGAACATTCCTCAGATCAATTTTGTCTGAAAGGACGTCCAGTCACGCAAGCAGTGCGGAATTGGAGTGCAGCATTTCCAACTTTTTCAGGGAACAGGGTTACAGCAAAGTAACCCGAAATGTTCCCTTTCAAAAGCTACACTTGATGCTGTGTGAAAATGCTATGGGAACGAGAATACCAACGCCGCCGCACTGCAAGTGTCCGGACCCCCAAGGTTGTGTAGCGTGTGCGCACAATGGTCAAAGAGGTCTCAGACCTAGCTCTGGGAGGCTGACTCGAGGACCCGTGAGCCTGGAGTGGCATGAACATCCAGACTATAGAATCTGACAAATGTGTGAGGAGAGGACCAATCTGCCGGAGATGAGGCAATCCCCCTGGTGAGGGGATTGAGCCCTGATTTCTAGAGGCGAAGTGAGACCACGCGCCTCATAGGCTAGGGCAATAGCATCTCTCACCCAACGTGACAAAGTTTGTGTAGTGACAGCCACCCCCCGGTTGCGGCCCCCGTAGCATATGAAAAGCTGCTCTGACTTACGCCACTGGCTAGTGCAGTGGACGTAATTCTGAAGAGCACTTGCTGGACACAGTAAGTGAAGTTTCTCCTGCTCCGGAGCTGTAAAACGCGGAGGACCGAATTCTTCGAGAACAACTAAGTGCATGGTTGAGAATGGAACTTTTGAAAGATAGTCCGGGTGAGGATGCAGAATAGCTTTGACTAGTCCAGGGGAAAAGTCTAGGCAGGATGGGGAGACTGACAAAGCCTGCAGATCTCCAATTCTCTTCAGAGAAGTAACGGCCATGAGAAGAACCATCTTAAGAGTCAGAAACCTAGCAGGTTCTGACTCTAGTTGTTTGAAAGAGTTGTCAATCAGAACTTCGAGCACAATAGATAAGTCCCAGGTAAATCTCTTGGTTGGATTTGTGGGACAGCGACTCTAGTGGGCGGCCTCAACCGTTTAGCTCCATGAATAAAATGGGCAACTAAAGAGTGCTTACCCACAGAAACCCTATCAGTCAGAACATGGCACGCCTAAATAGCGGCTACGTATGTTCTGAGAGTACTAGGGCATAATCCCAAGGACAACTTTTTTTTTGCAAAAACTCCAACACTGAAACAATTCTGCAGTGGACTGGGTCTACATGTTTTGCCATGCACCAATCTTCAAATACATTCTATTTGAAGGCATAAGTTCTTCTAGTAGAGGGAGCCATAGCACTTAGTTAGAATAGTTTTGATTATGCTGGCTGAAAGCCCAGCATCTCTTAGTTGGTCCCCTTCAGGGGACCAACTAAGAAGGGGGACCTGACTTGAAGGGGGACCTGACTTGAATCATCCCGGGTGAGCCGTCGAGGAGATAAATTAGGTCCGAGAACCACATTTTGGTCGGCCAACGGGGCACTATCAGTAAGATGCGCAAACCCTGTCGACAGACCCTCGCCAAGACTCCCGGAAGCAGAGCTATTGGAGGAAACGCGTAAAGACATAATTTGGTCCACGTGTGGGCCATCGCATCCAGACCCAGGGGAGCTGAAGGAGTCAGAGATTAGTAGAGGGGACATTGTGCTGTCCCTCGGGAGGCAAAGAGGTCCACCTTTGCTATGTAAAATCTTTCCCAGATTTGACTGACTACATCGGGGTGGAGTATTCATTCCCTGTGTGTCACAGCTTGTCTGGATAGTAAGTCTGCTCCCACATTCATATGCCTGGGAAAGTAAATCGCCCTGAGGGACAGAAACTTGTCTTTTGCCCAAAGCAGAACCTAGTGCGCAAGCTTGTTCAAGCGGCGCGAGCACAGTCCGTTCTGGCGATTTATGTATGAGATCACCGTAGTGTTGTCCACCCGCACTAGGACATGGTAGCCTCTCAACTGCTGGAGGAAGTGCTTCAGGGCCAAAAATAGAGCCATCATTTCGAGGCAATTGATGTGCCACGGGAGAAGATGGCCTCTCCAGCTCCCTTGCGCTGGACGGCCATCTAAGACTGCGCTCCAGCCCATAAGAGAAGCATCTGTCGTTAGCATTTTGCGATGACAAGACAAACCTAGAGTGGGACCCAAAGTCAGAAACTGGGGTCTGAACCACATAGAAAGGGTACGAAGTCCCTGGCGCATAACCCTTATTTGCCTTCGGGGATTGGCCCTTGAGTGAAATCTCCTGGCTCTTAGCCACAACTGAAACGCTCTCATGTGCAGGAGGCCCAAAGGTATCACCGTGAATGCAGCTGCCATGAGGTCTAGAGATCTTTGAAAGGGATGAACAGTCACTCTCTGGTCTAGTTTAATTTCCTTTAGGCTGTTAAAAATAGATTCGACACGAGCGGAAGACAACTGTGCCTGGATAGTGATCGAATCCCATGTGACAGCCAAGTATGTTGTCCTCTAAACCGGAAAGAGAACGCTTTTTGTGGCGTTGAGTCTCAATCCTAAGGAACAGAGATGAGCTAGGACGACATCCCAATGTCGAAGCAGTAGTTCGCGGGACTGGGCCAGAATCAGCCAGTCATCTCCTGTATGTAGTTCACAATACGGATGCCACAGAGTCGCAAGGAAGCCAGGACTGCATCCCTGCATTTTGTATATGTGTGGGGTGAAAGAGCCCGATACTGGTAAGCTCTGTCCCCGAAAGCAAACATCAGGGACCTCCTGTGTCTATGTGAAAATATGCGTCCTTCAGATCTATTTTCCCAAACCAATCTCTTGGTTGGATTTGTGAAACAATGATTTTAACAAACAACAATTTTAACCTGTACTTTTTGAGATAGCGGTTCAGCCTACAAAGATCTAAAATTGGATGCAGCCCCCTGTCTCTCTTGGGAACCAAGAAATACCAGCTGTAGTAGCCTGTCTGGTAGGGGGACATGTTCTATGGCCCCTTTTCGCAATTGCGAATTGAACATCTGCAAACTGGATCCTGTAGCCTTTCTCCACAGTCCTTAGTACCCAATGAGATATACCTGGCAGTAGCTTTCACGCTGTCAGTTTCTCCGAAAGGGGCCAAGTTTTAGCACATCGGGTAGACGGTTGGGGATGGGTTGGAAGGGAGAGAAGACTTCGTCTCGTGCGCCTTTTTTAGATCTGCACGTGAGCCCCAGGAATGCGCCATGGGTTGAGAAAGAAAGCGAGGCGCGTGCGAAGCACTTTTATGGGGAGGAGGTCACAGTGCTCAAAGTCTCCTTGAAGCCCAAGTAGACCGTGATCTTCGCCCAAACACTGGAAGCAAAAAGTGTGGAGATTGCCCTCTGGAAGAGGTCTATCATACGGAGGCACACATCTTGCTTGAAACTCAGCCATCTTATCTGTGAGTTAAACACTTTTCTTTCTTTTGGCTTGTACACACACACGCGAACACAATGCGGTCCTGAAGACAAAAAGATCTGAGAAATGTTCTGGTTTACTCCTATTTAGATCAGATGACGTCACCTGCTCATATGCTCATGTGTTCTATTTTCAGCGTTCACGTCTTATTGTGCATCCTTGTTGTATTTTTGTAGTTGCTTTGTAGATCACCTTACATGTTTTCCCATGTAGCAATTATGGATATGCCTTATTTATTTCTGCCTGTTCGTGTTATAAGTTGCTCTCTTGTGTCCCTTCTTTTTACTGTATATGCAGGTCTTTGTAGATTAATCCTGCATTCAAGATGACGTTTGAACATCCCAACCTACAATAAGTAGAAGGCATAGGACTTAATTTGATATGTAAGTTACATTGGGGCGTACAGTATGGTGACATTTCTAATTGAAGACATAAAACCAATTGACATTTATAGAAGACTTCAGGCATAGGACCATGATGAGACTTTTGGCTGCAGTAAAACATTTAAATGGTGAAATATTTGTAAAAAGTCTGTACGCTCATGAATTACAATCCCTATGAAGGTGGCTCAGAGCCCACTGCTGTCATTCCTGTAAACATTTAGTGGGTGGAGTGCATGATCCTTGAAAATTAATGGATAACTTGCTGCCAACTTGCAACAGGAAAAGTATTGCAAGAGACGCATGTGTCTGTTGGAAATGTACATGCAATCATTTAGAAACACCATTTGCCTCTGTGTTCCAAGCAATTTACACTTGTTTGTAAAACTTTAGAACTTGATGGTATCCAAGCCTGTGTTCTTTGCACAATTTAAAGTCCTGGTTTGATTTAACATCCGTCCCACACACCCCTCCACCACCGCCCCACCCCCGCCTTGTTTAGGTGGCTTATTATTAGCTGTGCTCTGATTGATTTCTCTTACTCGCAATGTCTTTTTTTCCCCAACTTGAACATGCCAAAATGGGAACAACTGCAGTATCTTATAGCACTACCTAAGAGTGCATGCGAACTAAACAGCTCATTTTACAATGAACCTTGTGCTATTACATGGACCACATTATTCCACAAATGATCAAAAATTCATCTTGTTAACACCTTAACTGGGAAAGGCGGACTTGATCCTGCCTGATCAGAATTAATCTTTTAATAAGATGGGTGCTGTAAACATTTTGTTATCCATTTAAAAGGTTAATATTAGCCATTAGTTTATCAGCCATTATTCCATAGGAGAATAATTAGGTGACTTAATGAGTTACCAGATAACTGATTAGGAAACTCTGCGTAAACAAATAGTTCTTTTAGCACCGTCTTTGCTTTAGGAAAACTGCTTTTACTGTATATTCTGGGAGATTAAATTTCACCAAAGAAAATTCTTCAAAAAAACCCCCCACTAATTTCACCGTGTTTGTTTGAAGAATAGTAAACACGGCTAGCGTGTAATCACATATTTTAACGTAACACTACTGCCTTGTTTAATGCTCCCACAAAACAAATGATGAATACACTATAATTCTACAAAAGCACAAACCAGACAGACTAATGGAGCTAACATGTTTTTAACCTACACAAAATATGCAAGAAAATAACAGTCAATGAGATAACAGCATATTTACAAGAGGAAAAAAAATCCTTATGTACATCATCAGATAAGACAACATATTTTTATTATGTTATATAAGGTATTTTTATTATTATTATTATTATTTAATAGGAGACAGCATCAAAAGACTGTTTTACAACACAGTTATAACACTATAAACTTCTTTTATTCATCTATATAACCCCTGCTACACTCCTACACTTATCCAAGTTGTATACAGTATAATCATAAGTTCCTATCTAAAATGCTGGCCCCCCATGAACTGTCTTAATGGTGGAAATGGCTTGGAGAGAGGTCAGGACTGTAAAGGAAATGGGGTAATAACCTCCTTTCAAGTTCCTGTAATGTGCAAGTGGTGTTCATGAATGATGGTATGTACAGTTCCCACAGACAGATGGGTCTCTCAATTTTCAAAGATCATGCAATCTACTCGTTGAATGTTTATAGGAATGCCTGCAGTGAGTGGGGTCATCACTCACAGATGTACTGCCTTGTTTGCTTCATTCACATGTGATCATAATCGGTTTCATGCCTTCATTCATGCAAAATTTTAAAAGTAAAGGTATAATCTCCAGCTCCAGGGTTATTAGCTGAATCCTGACTTCAGTCTACTTTCATGCTCTTTCCCTGTGTTTTATACAGAAAGGTTCTGGTACATAGGTGGACTTGTATGCATCAGGCCCTGCAAGGAAGTAGTCCTCTTGTGTGGATTTCAGCCTTGTGTCCTGTTGTTTTCAAGATGGACTCCAGATTAATGCAAACCAAAACATGATTATTCATCTTACCAATAATGAATAATTGGATGATTGAGAGTTTAAAATTTAAATATACCTTTAGTGGTAACATTTTTACAGAACCACTTGGAAAGGATTGAAAGTTGATAAGGTACTGTATGTCTAGGGAACTGAATAAAGACACTCATAACGAATCCATAGACATTAGATTAAAAGCCAAAAATGTGGTATTATTATGAACTACAGCATGTTTAAGACACCTTTTTCCAAAATGACATACAGGTCTAGAGCCTATTAATGTATGCAGCTGAACACATCCAGCCTCACAGTCATCCCCAGAGCCATCAGTTTTTTCGGGAACTTCTTTCTCTCCTATCATCTTGGTACTTCAAAAATTGGCCAGCCAGACTATCAGCACTATCAGGAAACATGGGGCATTTAAATTTCGAAAAGATTGGTGAAGTTGCCCTTTAACACCAGGGCAAGCCAAGGAGATTTCTAAATGCCAGAGAGACAGGTACGCCAGTCATGAAAAGACCAAGAGCTCCGCACTGGAAACAGCTTGGCCTTTTATTATACGAGACAAATGTTCTGTGATATAAATGTTAGGGTACAAAGGTAGGGAGAGAGATAGAGTGCAGAAAGTGTAGCGGTAGTTTATTTTTTATTTAAGTCTACTTTTTAGTTTGCAATCCTTCTGATCAGTTATTAAAACGGACTGAGAAAGAATGAGAGTTAAAACATAAAGAGGATGGACCAGTTTATTGCACATAACCTTTGTAACAAGTATTATCTTTGTCCATCATGTTGCTACAAATAGCTTTGATTCAGGTGCGATGCTACCATGTGAATTCCTAACATACTTGCGTGTAAAGGACACAGTTTTCCAGAAATAGCATGAACTACACTGAGAATCTGATAGTACCTTATCTTTCATTTGCAAATAAAAACAAAACATACCATTTGACACCAGCACAGCAGCAAACATACAGTACATATGAACGGCATCTCTCACTTCACACCTGTTGCCTTGCACCATCAGGGTCTGGGTTTGATTCCCGCATTGGGTCTGTGTGAAAGGAGTTTACATGTTCTGCAGGTGTTTGGTGGGTTTCCTCTGGGAACTTCAGTTTCTTCCCACAGTCCAAAGATATGCAGATTAGGCTAATTGGCGGTTTCAAATTGCCTGTAGTGTGCGACTGTTAAGGTCCTACTGTGGTCGTAAAAGGGAATAAATAAAATGGTTACCATTGGCCTCCATGTGACAGAGGATGGATGAATATATTTAAAGTGCATGAGTTTCTTTCCCCAGCATTGCTTTCCTCCCCTCCCATATCTATCATTCAAGTCACAGGGCATTTGTTTTTTTATTTCTTGGGAACAAATTGCTATGCATTTTTATCTTTCTTAAAAAAGCTGTAAATCAAGAATGCAAATTAGTTGTGAGAAGAAGCCCTGTTAAAACTTTCTTCTTCTTACAGTACTTGTCATTCTGTTGCTTGTCCACTTACACCTACAGTAACTACATTGATGGATTTTCAATAAGCTTTATTATAATCAATAAATTATATTATATAATATATACTATATAATATATACTATATAATACTGTAGCGTTTTTACGCCGGGAAGAATGCTGGAGAGACGAGTGAGCTTATTTACTGCCCAATGCAATGGCTGGGAGTACTTTATTTAGCACACAGCATGTATGGCATGAGCAGCACCTTCACTCAGGAGCCTACATCTAATTCAGCGTCAGCCTGAACTAGAGCACATTTCACACGTCACACCCGCCTCACACACAACAGGGCCGAAGCCACTAACCAAAACACCTTTCCCCATCATGGTGAACACACCGACATTCCCGCAAGGCATGCTGGTCGTCAGCCGCCGCCCCGCCCACGCCACACTGCCCCCACCCGAGCTGTGACCGTCCCTGGTCACCATGACGAACTTTGCCTTGGAGGCGTGGAGGCGGTCGGCGCTGGCGGTGGGAACGCCGGCGTCCTTTGGCAGGTAAGGGATGAACGCGAATGTAGTCCTGAGGCAGTCCGGCCTCCACATAGTTCGATGTTTCCCCGGCGTGCGGCTGGCAAGGCGCAAGACGGTCCCGGTGGAGCAAAACTCGTGCCCGCCCTGCCAACCGCACCCGGTAGATGACATCGGAGAGCCGAACTGGCTGTGAGTGTCCACGCCCATTCGCCCCATAGGTGCCCCCACCCAAAAGTCTTGCAGTGGTGCTCGCGAGCGCTGGGTGGGGCCCTTCTGCCTGGCGATGAGTGGTTCACAGTTCCACAACCCGTGGGAAACAGTGGAGCCGGTGTCCACGAGCGCCCGCAGTAAGATGCCGTCCGGCACACAGTCTATGTAAAGCCCCGCGGGGCTCCCCAACCGTCCACCCGGCGCTAGTTTAGCGGCTGCTGGTGTACGCTGTCCCTCAGGCCTGAGAACGTTGAAGCGGTAGTCCGGCTGTCCCTCAGGCCTGAGAACGTTGCAGCGGTAGTCCGGCTGTCCCTCAGGCCTGAGAACGTTGCAGCGGTAGTCCGGCGGTCCCTGACCTCGGCGTCGTCGCGAAATCTCGGAAGCGGTGTGTCGAGGCCTAGCCACAACGGGTAGCCCTGTCCCCGGCTAGGTTCACCTACTGAGCGCCACTGAGCTGCGAGCGGTCGCTCGGCTCTTTCGCCGTGATGTGCCACCATTATGGGCTCAGCGCACTCGACCTCGCGCAGCGCCTCCTTACGGTCACCCGCGGCGTCACCTCGCCGCGAAACGTCGGAGAGCTGCTCGTTGCCTAGCCGCGACGGGTAGCCCTGTCCCCGGCTAGGTTCACGAACCGAGCGCCACTGAGCTGCGGGCGGTCGCTCGGCTCTTCCGCCGCGATGTGCCGCCGATATGGGCTCAGCGCGCTCGGCCTCGCGCAGTGGCAGGTCGCTTTGCCGGCTAACGGCGCACGGAGCTGTATCTTGGGATTTTCTGCTTCCCGCTCCGCGTTGGTTGACGTGGTGTGCTCGCGCTAGCTCCGCCAGGAAAGCGCTTTTTCTGCGCGAGTAGTCGCTCCGCTACTCGGCGGCCCGCTTGGATTTTTAGAAGGTCCTCCTTTGTGCGCTCGAACCCGTTATTCGCCATCCCACTTCTGACACCAATGTAGCGTTTTTACACCGGGAAGAATGCTGGAGAGACGAGTGAGCTTATTTGCTGCCCAATGCAATGGCTGGGAGTACTTTATTTAGCACACAGCATGTATGGCATGAGCAGCACCTTCACTCAGGAGCCTACATCTAATTCAGCATCAGCCTGAACTAGAGCACATTTCACACGTCACACCCGCCTCACACACAACAGGGCCGAAGCCACTAACCAAAACACCTTTCCCCATCATGGTGAACAAACCGACATTCCCGCAAGGCATGCTGGTCGTCAGCCGCCGCCCCGCCCACGCCACAATCCATTTATTTATATATATATATATATATATATATATATATATATATATATATATATAAAGTTCTCTTTGAACTTGTATTAAGTATTTAATCACTTGCTTATCAGCCAGATTTCAAAAACCTGTTATTTTGCTTGTAAATAGTCCAGCTACACTCTGCTTATGATTCTAACATAGTAGCACCTGTTTGAGGTCGTTAGCTGTCATAAAGATACCTGTGCACCCCACAATCAGCCAAAGTCTAAGTAGATACATGGGGTATCAATGACGCTAAGAATGGTGAAGAATCAGCCCAGAACTATACAGGAGGAGCTGGTCAATGCCGTGAGGAGAGCTGGGACCATAGTTTCCAAGGCGACTATAAGTAATACACTAAGACGTCATGGTTTAAAATCTCGCATTGCACGGAAGGTTTCCCAGCTCATGTCCAGGCCCGGTAAGCATCATGCCCTGGGGGTATTTTTCTGCACAGGGGACAGGACTGCACTGTATTAAGGAGAGGATGAACGGGACAGTGTATTGTGACATATTGGGCAAAAACCTCCTTCCCTCAGTCAGAACATTAAAGTTGGGTCGTAGCTGGGTCTTCCAACATGACAATGACCCAAAGCACACAGCCAGGCAAACCAAGGAGTGGCTCCGTAAGAAGCATATGGACTATTTAAAAGCAAAATAACAGGTCTTTAAGGGTCGGAAATCTGACTGATAAGCAAATGATCAAATACTTATTTGAAACAGTAATTCACAAATAAATTGTAAAAAAAAATCATACAATGTGATTTCTGGATTTTTCTTTTTAGATTCTGTCTCTCACAGTGGAAATGCACGTATGATGAAGTGGTTAAAATAGGCTGGTATTGTCTGGTACTGTGTACCACTAGAAGACTGAGCATGCAGTGTGAGTTCAAAGCAGCTACCTGATCACCCACATTCAAAACCAGTCACGCAAGCACTTTCAGCAAGAAAATACACCTGCTAACATTATGTGATCTTAAACAACACTTTATCTCCTTAGTAATCACCAGTCATACCAAATTGCCTCTGAACCATCCGGGTTGTGTTTCTACCTTTCATTACTGCTAGGCAATGTGTGTGTGAACTTCCACCAGCACAGAGACAGATTAATGACTCACCTCACCACTTTGTTTACAGCTAACATAAGCTAGAAAGCTAACTAGCTTTAAACGCAATGCTGAAACTAAAATCCCTTTTTAACCCCTGAACAAGCACTTGTTGTTGTGTGGAAGAAGGGATTCTACACCCTACATACAGTTAGTGATCGGTGCCTATTCTAAAGCATAAAAAATTTTAACATAAAGAGAAATAGATTTACAGGAAGGTCCACCACCTCCATAGTTTATTTTATTTGCCTTTCATTTTACCAATAAGAACTTAAACCTTCACCCCTGATTATAAATGAATAATAGTTCAGGCTTCAATCAGGTCAGGGAGGACAAAATGGTCTTTTACACATTGCCTAAAAAAACAAAGGATGTAATGGTCATAGCTTGTTTTAGAAAGGATAAAGGGATATCCTTAAAATGGAAAATAGAGATACTGTAATAAATAATAATAAATCAGATGTGTCACACTTACAAGAAAAAGTTCTCAGACCAAAAAAGGGCAAATTGACAGAGTTGATGTCCTGATGATGGGGGTCTAAGGGTTCATCTGACTTGTTTTTGAAAGACAGTCTTTAACACACAAAGCTCTAGTGTTTCTGTGAGTCAGCTGTTTGCCCAGGCTGTGTGATTAAGCAGCTCCTCTCCTGCCACTTTCCTTTTAAAGCAGCTGTCAAGGCTCTGGAGAAACGTCCAATTCACGGGAATGTATATCAGAGTACTGTTCAAGGCCTTTGGTTAAGAGTGATGGCAGTGGAAACACACACACACACACACACACACACACATACATACATACACACACACAGGCACACACACACACACACACACACACACACACACACACACACACACACACACATACATACATACATACATACACACACACACACACACACACACATACATACATACATACACACACACGCACACACACACACACACACGCAGGCACACACACACACACACACACACACACACACACACACACACACACACACACACACACACACACACACACACACTCACACACAGACACATACATACATACATACACACACACACACACACTCACACATGGAGGATTTATCTCCTGCTGTCTCACACATCTTTGTAAACGCACATACATTCATAACGTATCTCTATTACGTGAGATTAATGGAAAAATGTTGCTCAACAACTGTTTCACTTAAAATTTTCATTCAAACTTTTACTGACGTCTTAATGTACAACAACTTTGCTCAAACAGATTAGGTCCAGAAACTCAAAATTCTAATACCAATAGCATCAACATCATCACACTCTTCATCATGGAGATCTCTTACTAGCTGAGACGAGTTCGCTGCTTATCACACCCCTTCAATTAGCGTAACCACGTAAAAGCTATTAGAATCACTAGCTAACATGGCATAGGTTTTTCTCTTTATGAATGCAACTGCATCCCACTGCATCCTGGAACCTTTAGTCTACAAATTCCAAATTACATATTTCATTACAGGATCTAGGATCTAGAAACCTAAACCTGACTGTTATCCCATTTACTTGAGATTATGTGATAAATCAGGGAAGATAGTTAGCCATCTGAGAATCATAAGAAGTGGGATTTGTGTTGTTGACCTATGTGGATCATAATTTGAATTCCTGATGAAGCTGAAAATTTGTTATACCCTGATTATGCTGGGAAATTGACTTTTTTTGACGTGTTTTTAAGGTTATGTATTGATTTTTTTTTTATTCTTATTCATAAGTGGGTGTTTCTACACACACTCCCCACACATCAATGCTATGTACCATATTATGACAGTTCAGTCAAGACTTGTTGGCTTCCCTTCAACAAGTCCCCCGTCAGAGTTGTGCCTGTGTGCACACTCCAATTTCCTTTGACCCTGTGCACCCTGTCCAACACGAACATTTATGAGTGGTTGGCTGAAGTGCTTTGAAAAATACAAGCTGTATGTCCATCAGTCAAACAGTCACAAGGCTAAAGCTATGTTTCTCAACTCTAACCCTTCACTGATCAATCAATATACGTAGGAACCAGTGTCATTCTGCAGGATTGAACTTGGAGTTATACAGTACATCTCCTAATTTGAGCTGTTATCTCTGAAATGCGACATAATCAATTCGATTTAGTTTTATTTGTATAACCCTCTTAACAATGGTTGTTGTCACAAAGCAGCTTTACGGAATCATATTATGGAAATCTGTATGAAATGTGAGAAAATATGTATGAAACAAAATGATCAGATAATGCAACACTATGGTGGAATGACTGTGTTTTAAGAGTTATTTACAGTAAAAACCTCTTATCAGCCACACAGGTCAAAACAAAGTAAGAATAAACAAGGTTTCAGACTTTGTAAGTTGCTAACACTGGACTGCTAGGAATAACAATTGTGTGAAGAACCACGACATCACAAAAGTGAAACCAAATAGAACTTGAAATCTGAGGCATATTCCAGCATTTCCGATTCATTGAACAACTACTTCTCAAAGTGGGATCAGGGGACCACTAGGAGTCCATGAAGCACAACCATTATATTTATTTTGCTTCAGTGATGGAAATCACAATATAGTTATTAGCACGCTTGACTGTTCACTTGATTTAAATGGGCTTAATCCAAACCTCAGCAATGTCAGCTTGGTCCTGATGTGTACTCTTGATGGAAAGTTAAAGAATAAAAGGTTCCAAGGAATATCGTCATATACATATACAGTACTGTGCACGCCCCCCCCCCTCCCCCCCCCAATACCTGAGAGCAGTTTTAGAGGAATGTTTTGTTTGTCACAAAGTGCCACACAGTGACCTATGAATCATTCAAGCTTAAAAAAACATCTAATTTAAGGCATGAAACAGTGAGAAACAGGTACATATGATGACAGATGATCGTGCCGGTGGGTGGCTGGAAAAGATGAGAGGGGAAATGAGGATGCTGCTGAGGTTGTAAATAAACAATTACATTTTAAATTGTGTCTTCAGTCTTTCACTTTGCAGCCTGTCATAGTAAAAAAAATCCCATTACTTTAATTTAATCTTCATAATTTCATATACTTTAATATGAAGAAATGAGAAGAAATGTGAGAAATGCACAGTACTGTAAATAATGAGCCTGATATTTAAATAATTGAATTTGTGCTCCTGCACAAGAATACTCTAGACTGTTTTACTTAAGGACTGCTGCTGTAACCATACAGATCTTTACCCTTTGCTTCTGTTAGTGATTTTCTTTTTTTTTTTTTTATATGATCATAATGAACATACTTTCACACTTAATGCTGCTTTACAAAATACAGTTGTCAAAGGGTATTGATTTATAAGACCACCATCTGGTCTCACATAGAAGAAGATAAGTTTCTGGGTCTGATTCTTTTCAAGGTTTCTACCAGATGATGTCTCAGGGATGATTTGCCTTGCCACTGGTACTTCTCACTCTACTGGCTCATTAGAGGTCTAGAAGTACACCCTATAGTAAATCTAAAAGTGAAAATAGTAGCTGAATTGAGACTCCCTGTGTTGGACTGATACAGTGATGAATGGATTGGTGGTTTATTGACATATGTGTACACTGTATGTCTCCCCATGTGTGTTTGTCCCAGTGCTATCACTGTAGAATGTGTCTCTTTTTACTTTGTGGCAAGTAGTGGCATGATGACATATTTTTAACTGTTGTTTTGATGTTATGCATTTAGCATTCTTTTTTCTTTTTTTTTTTTTTACCATGAAGTGCGTTGTGAGCATGTGTGTGGGACACACATACTCTCAGGTGTCTGTTGGGTTTCTACTTTTATCTTTCATCTTTATGTGCAGTGTGCCAGAATAAACATGCTCGGCTTTGAAAAGCTCACAGCATGATTGTGGGCGTCAAGCATGAGTGTGTTTCAAGAATTACATTGTGCATCCAGAGTGATGACGATAAGAAGAAAAAAAAAATCAGAGAGTTTTTGGGGGTTTTCCCACTACCTTTCCAGAAGGTGGATGGCCGGAATAACTGGAATAAAAACTAATAATAGACATGCTCTCATAAAGTGCTAAAACCAAAACTGGAACAACAAAAGAATAAAGCACTAAGGGTGAGGTATTTGTTTTGTGTTATACATACATACATACATACATTTCATACATGCTTACAGTACATGCAAGCGGGTTAATCTCGGGAATGAAGGCATGAGAACTATTAACATTTACAGAAGACTTTAAGAACAGTACAGTGATGAGATCCATAGCCACAGTGAAACATTTGATTGGGGTAAGTCCATAGCTCTGTGAATAATGATATACTGTATGCCTACATACACTGTAAATCATTACTGAAGACACTTAAATTATGACAAAACAAATACAGTATGGAGCTATGTAGTCAACAAAAATGTAGAAATCACAATTATGATTAATAATGAAAAAAATATCATTTCCACATGCATACAGGCCTCACAGGATTAAACAGCTGTATGGCCGTTAAAAAATTAATGAATAAATAAATAAATAAATAAAACACTTTAATTAGCTAGGGATCATAAACTTTGGACTTAGGAGCACTGGAGTTGCATTTAATAAATGCATGAAGTGATGCACTCATTATGCATAGTGTCCACTGCGTAAGCCTCTGGAGGCATTGTTATGATCTGATGTTGCTTCAACTGGTCAGGTCTATTATTAACAACTTTATATCACAATAAAATGAAGTCAGCTGATGACCTGAATGTACTGAATGACCAGGTTATCTCTTCCATTGATTTTTTTTTCTTTCCTTATGGCACAGGCATATTCCAGGACCAGGATGTAAAATGTGAAAAAGTGCTCTGGGAGAGGGATAATCATCTTCACACATGAACTGGTCACCACATTGTGCACTGTAATTCAACCCAAAGTCATTTAAATGAAATCTTAAAGTGTTTGACTTTTTTGGCTGGTCAGTATATAATTAAAAAACATCCATACCTAATATTTAAAGCATTAAATAGATACAGATACAGATTGTGGAATTGTGTTACACCCCTAATTTCCAGCTGGGTTGTGATGCTGATTATCGGTGACAGACATTATATATACATTTTAAGGCATGATTTAATGCTGTTTGAGTTTTTAAATTATATAAGCAGTTCTAGGCAGCTTGTTGAAGGTTATGCGGCTTGGCATCACTCGATCCTGAGGTATTTCCTGAGCTCCAAGCAGATGCCACCAAACTAACTGCCATCTGCTTAAAATCTAAGCAAACTAGAAGTAGAAGTAGGGAAAGTAGAAGAAATTAAATGGGATATAAATATTTTGTATCATTCTAATTTTAAGTCAATATCAGGTATACTACCAACTATTAATATTTTTTGTAACTTGTTTTCATGTTACAGTTATAATAAAAGTAAAATATTAATATTGTTGTACAATAAAAAGTATATGGATTTGTTTAATAATCACATGTTGTGTATGCCGTGTGTCTCTATCTCTGTCTTTCATGAGCTGTCAGTGATCCAGACCCCCTCTGCTACTCTTCTGTCTTGTCCTGTGCCCCTCTTCTGGTTGGAGATTTCACTGCATGTGGTCTGCTTGGGATCCATGTGGTGATTAGGGATGGTGCCACTTTACCATGAAGACAGTCCTGGCCTCGGCAGATGCAGAGTAGTTCCTCCTGATGTGTTTAGCTTAATATAGAATACCCTTTCATTAGGTTAAACACATCTCTTGTTATACTGAACTTCCAGGTGCCTAACACACAGTATGAATACAAATCAATTCCAGATATCTGTTATATTGCAATCTCAGGGAATTTTTCCTTACAACGGTTGCCCTCGGCTTGCTCATCAGGTTCAATCTGATCATTTTAATTCACAATTTTTTTTCATACACATTTCATGTTCATTTCCATAATTTTTTTTTTGATTCTGTAAAGCTGCTTTGCGAAAATTACAATTGTTAAAAGCACTATACAAATAGCACTACAGTATATACAGTGAATAGTCTTTTATTGAATTGAATTGAGTGTCCCTACTGATCAGAAGCAATATCTGACAACTCGGGTAAATATTTAGATTTTTTGGGCAATGTAAATGCACAGAAAAATAATCAAAAGGCATTTGAGGTAAAAAGCTATTCTTTGCTACTATTAGTATCTATGACTGTATATACAACAGTATATTTTATTTGGAAGCCTTTCTGCATTGGGAAATTAATGTCTCACTGCATAACATATACTTGAATTAATAACAAAATATTACCAATTGCAGTAGAGTTAACCTGTGTGAATCAAGGCTATGAGCCACATACTACAAGCATTCCTTCATATCCATTGTTCCTGGATAGCACTTGTTCATTTAATTAGTAGGCCTGCTACAAGAAATCATGTAAGGAGATTTTGTTTTCAGTATAGCTTTAGTAGGGTGCGCATATCCCTTGATCTAATAAGAACATTAACATTAACATGCTCATTAGCTGGATGGATGTTTCACATATTTCCTTGGACTACATGTCCTCATCCTCAACAGACTTTACACCAAATATCTTACTTAAACCCACCCTGTGACACTAAAAATATCCTGTAGGTTTATTTTATATATATATATATATATAAAAAAAAAAAAAACTGTTGTGTATTTTCAAGTGCTAGCCAGAAAGCCTCATTAACTACTCAGTATCTCTCCAACATCTGTTAACCACACATTTAACCTGCAGCTAACTTGTTTCTACTACTTCAACATGAACAGGTAGAGGACTAGGTTAAATTTTCTCTCCTTACATAAACATAGGGACTAATATAATAATAATGATATCATTTTTTTAATGAGAACATTTATAAATAATAAACCTTGTTAGAGCTGCCTAGGCCGTACATAAAAGTGTAGGTGCCCACTCTTTTCCAGCTGCCAGTTGCCAACTGTCAGGTTTAATACACATAAAAAAAACAACCCAGAAAACAAACAACTGGAAAACAAATTGTTTATTTAAAAAGTATAATTTTTGCTGGTGGTCGTAACATATATTCAGAGGAATAAACAATGCCCTGATGTTAATAAGTTCCTACAAGCTTGCCAAGCTGGGCTTTACTTTCACATTAACAGTACGAACTGTAGTAACACTGTTTTGCATATTCTCTCTATGTTTTTAGCTTGGAGCATCACTGTGTGACAGTTCAATGTAAGTACATACTGTAATGTCATGATAAAATACATGTATTTGATGTACAGTGATTATTTAAAAATATGGAATGGCATTAATATTATAAATCCACATAAACATTATTAATATCACTTAGGAGTTGATGGGTGCCCTGGATGGGGTGCCAACCTATGACAGGGCACAAGCACACATACACTCACACACTCAATCGCACACAATAGGAAATATGGATCACCGATTAAATTACTCTGCATGGAAGGAAATCACGGTACCCGAAAGAAACAACTTAGAACAGGAAGAACAGTCATACTCCATACACACAGGCTGGACAAAAGATTCAAACCCCACAACCTGAAAGCACAAGATGCTAAGCACTAAAAACACTATGCCGCTTCAATCAAATACAGTAAATATTACTGTTAATCAACTTACTGTATAGTATTGGCTCTTGAAAAAAAAAATATTCCATGAAGGATATGAGGCTATACATTGCTTATCCTGAGGAGCAAATTATTATTATTATTATTATTATTATTATTATTATTATTATTAACATCATTTACTTGTCAGCTCATCCATTTAAAAAAAGGCTGAAATCATCTTTACAGCAGAGCACATCAAATTAACAAAATCATCACTTTATTTTTTTTGCACAACTCAAGATAGCAACTTCAAACTGAGTAAAAATGAATCTACATCCCATAAACACATCATGATTTTATGATGTCGATTTAGTATCTCATAGCTAGATTACATTATGCTCACAATTTGAGGTCTGAACACAGATTGTGCACAGTATGTGTGAATAACATAATCTGAATCTCCCATAGTTGTAAGGTTATTTTTATTATGCAATCATTGATTTGTGGAATCTGCTGTTCTAAATAACGCAACATTTGACCTGTTGCACACGAGGTGATGTTCATGGTAGAAAATAAAATAAATGCAACTGCAGCGTAAATTTTAATTTTAAAAATTAAGATCGACAACAATTACCTTCCTTGACCTGTATAAATTATAATAAATGTTAGTGTTTTACTTAAATTGCTTTACTCCCCATTTTCTTAATAAAATTAAAAGCTTTAAAATTTTGCTTTAATCAGTTTTATGGCTACCTTTTCAATAATTGTATCTAACATTTAATCTCTCTCTCTCTCTCTCTCTCTCTCTCTTTTATTCTTCTGGCATCTGACATTCAAAGATTAAATAGTATGCTAACAGCACATCTCTTGTACTTTAATTTTCTAAAATGAGATGATTTAGGCAGTATAATATTCCCCCAGGGTATTGGGTTGGACTCTGTTTCACTGACAGCACAGGAGTATTACTGTAATTACTGGTAATGCCTGATTTATCAAAGGCACATTAGAGAGGACTTCAAAGAGCTCCCTGCCAAACCATGTGCATTAAGCTGGACTAACTGCTGCACTGATGTTGCTTTTCCCTCCTGTAGTGAGCCTCTTTTCACAAAGAGGCTGCACCATAATGTCTGAGAACATTAGGGGAAGATCCCTGAGTAATGCAGAGACCACTAAAATGATTTCTTATGGTACTGTATGGTCATAATGCTTTTGAAATGGAATGTATTCAAGGGTTCTGTATATTCAGCTTTTATACGTGACCCAACATGGTATGTTTGTATCTGCACATGTAAATTATGTGCATGAATTAAGGTGTGGGTTTGGGAGATCTACACATTGTCTAGAAAATTGTCACAAAACAGCTTTACAAATCTCAGGTTATAACTTTAGATCCTTAATGGACAAGCTTAGATGACAGTAAGACCATCCTGAGACAACATGAAGGAGAAACTTGAAAAAGAAAAGGACTTTTAAATTAGCCCACTTTATAAAAGTATGCAGTACCTAAAAGTACTACTCGTTCAACTAGTTAATATATAAGCTTTATTTTGTACTGTAACTCTACTGTTAAGTATACTCTGTGTCAATATATCTGTATTAGTCATATACTTCTAGGCTACTTTTAAGTTTTTATAAGTATACCATGAAGATACACTGAATAAACTATTAGTTTAGCAGTTTTATACTGCAAGTACTGGATACTTGTACTTATGTTTTCTTTAAGTAAACTGATCTTGTTTGTTGTTTTCTACTTATTTCTTGTTTTTAAATAAGTACTAGTTGGAAATAATTCCTTAAAATATTACTTCAAGTACAGTGGAGTAAAGAAGTATTTACTGTAGTCAGCCACCAATTGTGCAAGTTCTCCCACTTAAAAAAAATGAGAGAGGCCTGTAATTTTCATATTAGGTATACCCCAACTATGAGGGCCAAAATGAGAAGAAAATCCAGAAAATCATATTGTAGGATTTTTAATTAATTAATTGTTAAATTCCTCAGTAAAATAAGTATTTGGTCACCTACAAACAAGCAGGATTTCTGGCTCTCACAGACCTGTAACTTCTTTAAGAGGCTCCTCTGTCCTCCACTCGTTACCTGTATTAATAGCATCTGTTTGAATTTGTTATCAGTATAAAAGACACCTGTCCACAACCTCAAACAGTCACACTCTAAACTCCACTATGGCCAAGACATAAGAGCTGTCACAGGACACCAGAAACTAAATTGTAGACCTGCACCAGGACGGGAAGACTGAATCTGCAATAGGTAAGCAGCTTGGTGTCAAGAAATCAACTGTGGGAGCAATTATTAGGAAATGGAAGACATACAAGACCACTGATCATCTTCCTCGATCTGGGGCTCCATGCATGATCTTACCCCGTGGGGTCAAAATGATCACAAGAACTGTGAGCAAAAATCTTAGAACCACATGGGGGGTCCTAGTGAATGACCTGCAGAGAGCTGGGACCAAAGAAACAAAGGCTCCCATCAGTCACACATTGCGCCGCCAGGGACTCAAATCCTTCAGTTTCAGACGTGTCCCCCTGCTTAAGCCAGTACTGTACATGTCCATCTGAAGTTTGTTAGAGAGCATTTCGATGATCCAGAAGAGGATTGGGAGAATGTTATACAGTATGGTCAGATGAAACCAAAATAGAACTTTTTGGTAAAAACTCAAACTTGTTGTGTTTAAAGGAAAAAGAATGTTGAGTTGCATCCAAAGAACACCATACCTGCTGTGAAGCATGTATTTGATCACTTGCTTATCAGCCAGATTTTTGACCCTCAAAGACCTGTTATTTTGCTTTTAAATAGTCCAGCTACACTCAGTTCATGATTCTAAATTAGTAGCACCTGTTTGAGGTCGTTAACTTTCATAAAGACACCTGTGCACCCCACAATCAGCTAAAGTCTAAGAAGATACATGGAATATCAATGATGCTAAGAATGGTGAAGAATCAGCCCAGAACTAGACGGGAGGAGCTGGTCAATGCCGTGAAGAGAGTCAATGCCGGACCATCGTTTCCAAGTCTACTATCAGTAATACACTAAGACGTCATGGTTTAAAATCTTGCATCGCACAGAAAGTTCCTCTGCTTAGGTCAGAAATCTGGCTGATAAGCAAATGAATAAATACTTACAGTATTTGACACAGTAATTCACAAATCAATTGTTAAAAAATCATACAATGTGATTTCCGGATTTTTTCTTTTGAGATTCTGTCTCTCACAGTGGAAATGCATCTATGCTGAAAATTATAGACCCCTCCATGATTTCTAAGTAAGAGAACTTGCAAAATCACAGGGTGATCAAATACTTACAGTATTGACCAGACTGTATATATACACTACCGTTCAAAAGTTTGGGGTAACTTTCTAACTCCATGATCGTTCCTGATTTTTATGTCTTTCTACATTGTAAAGGAATGCTGAAGGCGTCTAAAAAATGCATTAATCTCCTTTGAACAGTTAATGGTGAGATGTTTCTGCTGCTTATGCTCTGTAAAGACTTCATAACGTCTCTAATCTGAGGTGCTGTTAATTAGTCATTTTTCAGGCTGATAACTCTAAATGAACTTCTTGTCTGCGGCAGAGGTAGGTTTTGGTCTCGCCCTCCTGGGATGGCCTTCATGAGAGCCAGTTTCATTATGGTGCTTGACGGATTTTGCAAATGCACTTGACAATACTGTTCTTGCAAGAACTATTACAGAAAGGCCGACCTCTGTGTCTTAAAATAACAACTAACTGTTGTTTCTGTTGTTGTTACGTAATTACCTAATCCCATATGTGTTATTTTATAGTTTTGAAATCCCCAGTATTGTTGTAGAATGTAGAAAATAAATCACTAAACAAAAACAAAGAAATTTGCAAGTGACCCCAAAGTTTTGAACGGTAGTGTGTGTGTGTGTGTGTGTGTGTGTGTGTGTGTGTGTGTGTGTGTATATATTTAAATATAGTTAAATATAGTTAAGTATATTTAAATATAGTTTTTCTTATAATAATTTTTCTAATTTCTAATAATTTTATCTCTGATAAGTACATACGCTTAAAGGAGTACTTACTTATTTTTTTATTTAAAGAAGCATACTATTTGTACACTTGAATTTAGTTTTTTTGTATTAAATAAATCATGAGTAAATAAAAAAAAGGAAAATGTTCTACCATAAATAATAGTCCTGTGATAAGCCACAAGCCTGTGTATGATTACAGCTGAGGCATTTGATATGTCACAGCCATCCATTGCCAAGAGACAAAAGAGCTCTCATGGTAGGAGGAAATGCATTTTTTACTCTTTTGTCAATCACAGCAACTGTAACAATTTGTGGGAGTCTGTCAGCTCATGTATGCAGATAAGCTAGGTTACCCTGTTGCGTGACCCAGCATACATAAGAAGCAGCTTTGCTTAGATGCAGTTGGCTGGCTTCATATTTCTCGTAGGACCTGAAATTTTAATTGATCTTTTTATTTATTTATTTATTTATGAAAGCAGGAACATCATAAGTCCACTTTTGTTTACTGAAAATGTAACCATGGATTTGACATGTTATTTCATTTTGATAAAAAAAAATAACACCAAAAAATGTTGCACAATCTAATATTTCATTCAATCTACTTTAGTTTTGATTGATGGTGTACAAAGTGGTAGCCAATTTTTGTGTGAAAATGATTACTCATATTTTCTGAAACTATTTTAATCCCTAAGTGATGTACTAACCTGGTTATTTAGATCTTTAGTTGACTTCATTTTATTGCTGCATGATGTTGGTAAGTTTAGACCTGACCAAGTGAAGCAACCCCAGATCATACCACTTTCGCCAGAGGCTTGTACTTGCACTTGCCTTATTGCCTTGACACACCTATCACTCTGGAACAGGTTTAATCTGAACTTATCAGACCACATTATCTTTTTCCTTTGATACAGATTTCAATCTTTATGCTCCCTAGCTATGCTCCCTAGTTTTCTTAGGGCCACACAGCTATTTAGTCCCAGTCTTGTGGGTTTTTGTATGTACTGTATGTATACATATGTGGAAATATTTTTACTTAAACAAAATTTAGGCCAGGCAGTGTATTTGTACATTTGTTTTATTAATAAATTTGTTATGTGATTATAAATTGTGTATGACTGCCCATGTGTGATATGTCACATGCAATATTTGCTTAAATATGGGGTAATTCCTCTACTTTCACAGAATTCCCTATTTACACTAGTACATCAAGCATAGACATTGCGCTTATGTTTTTTTTTTTCTAAATTCATTATTTATAAGAATTTGCTTTACTTTGTTTGCTTTTCCAAAATGTAGACATGTAAACCTATATTTTCATTTTAAGTACTTAATGTACTTAAAGTACCGATAGTGTGATTTTGAACCATTACAGCATGCAGATATGGTGAGTGGTCTTTTTTCTATCATGAGCCTGGGAGAGAGAGAGAGAGAGAGAGGGAGAGAGAGAGAGACCTTGAGGCTGTCATTTTGCTATGGCAACCAACCAAAATTAGCATAACCAACATGCTTACTGCTTCAATTTACTGTTGTAATCACACTATTTCAATAGGTAACAATATTTATTGATTTCATGTTTTAACCTCATACAATAGGCGAATTATATTAAAAATATCAGGACTTTCTACCAATACATCACAAGGCATGCAAGCACACACATACTACATGCAATTTAAAAATTGCCAATTAGCCTACCCTACATGTCTTGGTGAAAAACAGGCGTACCCAGATGAAACTCACCAAGCACAAGAACATGCAAAGTCATGCAACCAAGGCAAGAATTGAACCTTGACCATGAATGTGCAAGAACCTAACCACTCTGACACCATGCCACCCAAGACTTTTATTGTCTATTAGGGTATACCTTTGCCAGGAAGAAACAACCTGTAAAATAGCCCACATTTTATAACATAAAAAAATTGTCAAAAACACATTTGCAGGTGTTTCTTATGTTTCATGTGGAAATTAAAGGAGACATCATATAAAAATAACCTTTTTCATTATTTTTGAACATTTTGATAGATACTACATATGACATATTTCTTATATTGTTTTTTGTTAAAGGTTTAAAAAGCCAAAAAATTGTGGTGTCCGTAAACATGGCAAATTCATGTTGCAATATCTTAACAATTTAGCATTTTAAAATAATACATTTTATGTCAAGTTTCATCTGACTGGCAATCAAGATTATAAAAGATTTAAATAAAAACAAAATTATGAACACCACATAAAAGTACCTGAAATTGTGTTTGTATGTTTGTTTGTTTGTTTGTTTGTGTGTGTATGTGTTTCTTTAATCTGATAAAAATATAAGTAGGTATGCATATTTATAAAAAATAGATGTAAGCAAAAGGCTAAAGGCTAACCTAGCCTTCTTCACTTCATTGCGGCTAAGCACATTGCAGAAAGATTGAAAGTGCAAATTTTTTAGAGTATGCATGTGTGATCATCCACAGCACCAGAAAGTATTTCTCTGCTTTTGCTTTAACATTTCAAATCACATGTACAGTAATTTATGTAAAAATTCAGCATCGATGAAATGTTATGAACATGTATAATTATGGAATGGCTAGCAGTCATTGGTTTGCTTTGAATGTTATTTATATATTAGAAATCCTATAATTTTACCTGGTATCTGGTTGATTTTCCATCATGCGGAAAGTCAGTGACTATAAATCTGAAGCTGGTAAAGTCAGCGATCTGCCACAGCGTTCCAGAACATAGAATATTTAACACGTGTACTGTAGCACTGAAGCAATCTCGATCTCAGCGTCCTCTCATAGTGTCTGTATATTTAGCACTTTGGCGTTATTTATGTTCTCATAAGGCATGTGTACCTCTGCTGAGCTGATGTTTCAAGACATTACCCACTGGGGAGTTCAGAGAGGACACGCACGTCCACAGCAGCAGATTGGCCCGTAAAACTGTAATTTGTGCGTATGGAGGCAAGTGACACAACCAGCCTATCTGACTTTTTTTTTATATCCTAATCACTCGTCTCAAAGCTGCTGATACAACAAAAATGATCCCAAGCAGAAAAGGCTTTGTTTGCAAACAGAAAGAAGTGTGGATTTTATGACTTGGTGCAAGAACATACAATAAGTAATAAGTGATAAGTAAAGTTAATATAACATATAACATGTCCGGGAACATTACAAAACGAAAATAATACAGTCCAATGCTGTAGTCAGAGCAACAGCCTAAACATGGAGCAACGTGGTACATTCCAGCTTAACCAAGGCCATATACTCGTGACCCACAAAAGGAGCATATGAGGGTCGGGTTTTTAATCATCATGTCACACCCAGCTTTTAAACTACGCTGTTGACATCCCAAGGGAATGGCGTTTGAAAGGAGTGTGTAAGTGGCTAATGATAGGGAGAAGATAAGGTACAGCAGTCTATCACCAAGCCATGAGCTGAAATTGCTGTCTGTGTGTGTGTTTGGCCGTGTTTGTGTACATGTGTTGTGGTAACAAGTCACAGGAAACCATATGAGGCACATTCATGTGCATGCACACAGACATGCAGACAGACACAAACACATACAAGCAGACACAAATAGAAAGTCCTTTTCCATTACTTTGTGACAAGATATGAAATTCACACCACAGAGAAGATCCTTGTCTGCTGTTGTAGCATTTAGCTGACTGTTTGAAGGCCATCTTGGTGTTTGTGCATGTATGTGGAGAATGTGGGTGAGTGCCGGAGTGTATCCAGAAGCCCAGAAGCCTGTGTGTTTACTGAACATGAGCGGTTTAATAGGATCCCCAACATAATTACGTGCGCAACCAAATTAAGATGCATAAAAATGGGTGGATTAGTTTTACTGCGGGGTTTAACACTCCACCACAATTTAAAGAGCTGATGTAAGCACGGTGTATTTGTGTTTTTAGAAATAAAGGGCCCTGGAAATGTTTTTATCTGCTAACCTATATGTAAAAGGGGATATATGTGTAGCTCGAAAGAGAGAGAAAGGGACAGGGAAAGAGACAAAGAGAAATATAAGAACAGCACTTCACTACTAGGCCAAAAAAAAAAAAACTTACACTATTTATATTTCACACGCTAATATTTCACTGGGCTGCCATTTGCTTGGATTACGGCCGTAGCATCATTTCAAGAAGTGTATGTAATGTCACAACATTTATTTTCTTCCAAAGTCACATTCAATTATCTTAAAGACCTTATATTTAGAATGGCAAAGTCTTCTATAGCACAACTTAAAGATTCTCAGTGGGTTTAAGGTGGTGGCCCAAAATATGAGGTTTCATATTTATCATATCATATTTACATGTGAAAATGATATCTCAGGCTCTGTGAACCACTCCTTCCCAATTACTACATTCTGATGAATACTTGCATTGTCAACTTGGAATATGCCCATGCCATCAAGAAAGAAAAAAAATCAGTTGATGAATGAACCAACCAAATCATTCAGTATCTTTAGCTGACTTTTTGTGCCCAGAACATGGCTGAACATAGACCTGACCAACAGATGTAACCCCAGATGATAACATCGCCCCTCAGGCTTGTATGGTAGGCACTAGACATGATGGGTGAACCACTTTATCTGCCTCCCTTTTTACCCTGATGTGCCCATCACTCTGGAACAGGGTAAATCTAAACTCATCAGACTACATGATCTTTTTCCATTGCTCCACAGCCGATTTTTTATGCTCCCTAGAAAACTGAAGCATTTTTCCAATTAGCTTCAGTGATAAGTGGTTTTCTTTAT
Organism: Clarias gariepinus; assembly: GCF_024256425.1. Taxonomy (NCBI): domain Eukaryota; kingdom Metazoa; phylum Chordata; class Actinopteri; order Siluriformes; family Clariidae; genus Clarias; species Clarias gariepinus. Next base: position 13,642,028 of record NC_071123.1, on the reverse strand, counting down.
GCTACACAGCTGTTTGGTCTTAATTAATTTTATTTATTTTTTTTTTGCATTGTGCAAACATTAATTATTGTTCACTATTAAATATAGGTGTGAGTTTTTTTCAGGGGGGGGGACGACGACAATTGCATAAAATGTTTTTTTTTGTAATGTAACATTACAAATTTCTCTTCGCTTCTCTTCATATTACAAGTTCTCTTCAATAGCCCCAAAGCCCCAAGCTTCCTCTAATATGGAAATCCTCTTGTGGACAAAGCCAGCACCATGTACACATACATATACTTTATCAAGTTTGACTCGGATGAGCTTTAGTGTGCTGCACATAGCCCTGACCCCAACCCCACTCAAAACCTTTGGGAGGAAATTTGAATTCCAACTGCACCCTTCTGACACCAGTGCCTGACCTAACTAATGCTCTTGTGGCTGAATAGACACAAATCCCCATAACTACACTGCACAGTATGATGTAAAATCTTACTAGAAAGTTTCCTGGGGGTTATTATAAGAGATAAAGCAGAATAAATCTGGAATAAGATGTTTGAAAAGCCCATGTAAAGTATGAGTGTGATAAGAAGCTGTTCACAAACACTTGGCCATAAAATGTACCTCATTAGTAGTAGGGTTAAAAGGGATTGCACGTTGGCATAGAATGATTGTAGTGTTGCATTTCACCGTCCTTAGGCAGATATACTGTAGATAAATAATAAATCTTTCATCATTACCCATGACATATCTATTCACAGAAAACATCTAAAGTCCATATTATTCCAGCATTAGTTAGTTATATTTTAACAGCAGGTTAATTAGCAGCATTTAAAAAGATTGTGCTTTACAGTAAATTGGTGAATGTATCATTGTATGCATTTCTACAGGCTTGCACTTCTGTTCGGATCTGCTGCCTGGGTTGTTTTAAGCAACAACCTTAATGGCATGAAATGTACATGAAATGTCTTACTCAAGCTACAAAGCAAAAAAGCTTCGATTTATTCTATTTTGGATAAATTCCAAATCTCTCTCTAAGCCCTGATCAGGGCCACTACTTAGTGTGTGGAATAAGAAATGTAACATCCTATTGCTCTAGCTTTCCATTCAATGCTATTTAGAATTTAACCTGAGAACCAGTAAGTTAGCTCATATTGTTAAGCTGAATCTGTGGAAATATTGAGAGCACTGAGTTTTTTTCAGTTTTTCCACCACTTCCATGGTATATTCTCATCTTCTTGGCTACAGACTAGTACTCTACATTGGCAAATGTATTTGCTTACCTGCCTTCAAATGCATACGAACTTGAGTCCAATTTTTAATCCATAGAGATTTGCCCTTTGGGATAAATTAGAGCGGAGGCTACGAGCCAAGCCTTCTCATCCAACATCAGTATCTGACCTCACAAATGCGCTTCTGGAAGAATGGTCAAAGATTCCCTTAAACACACTCCTAAACCTTGTGGAAGGCCTTCACAGGAGAGTTGAAGCTGTTATAGCTGCGAAGGGCGGGCCAACATCACATTAAACCCTATGGATGAAAAAATTGGATGTTGCATGTGAAGGCAGGCGAGCAAATACTTTTAGCAATATAGTGTACAGTACATACACATATTTAGGGCCCTAGTGAGCCAGAAGTGACTGTGGCAAGAAAAAACTCTCTGGAAAAAAATATGAAGAAACTTAGAAAGAAACTAGATTTAAAACGAATTGCATTATCTTCTGGATACGTTTGGATAATATATTTATACATCTTTAGGATGTTCTTTTGTGAATAAAAGTCCTTAGATGAGGGGTCTTTGTAAAAGGACTTTGTAAAAGTGCTAGGTGTCCTGATATGCTGCCTGCCAAATTTACTCTTTGTGTACCTTTTGGATTTGTGTACTTTCACAAAAAAAAAAAAAATCCCATATAAACAGGTACATAAAGGTTATTTTATTTTACTTGGAGTGACATTTAATTTCTATGGCCTGTGACAAATTTATGCCAGATGTTAATTTTCCATATTCCGCTTAGGTTTTTTTAAATGACTGTGGCTCAAAGATAGTGTTCAGTCTCACACATGCTCTTTTTAAATTTAGGGATCTAAAAGCAGGTTTACAAAACTGGATAGATAGAGTGATGCATTTAAAGTCCCGGAGGCATGTGAAAGGGAAACTTGTGAATGGAAATTACATAAAACACACATTTATTGCAGTCCACATAGCTTAATTGGTAAGAGAGCTCATTGTAAACTGTGCCTCACAAACCTCTGTTTTTGATAGAAATACCCTGGCTAAAAGTCAGTTGAATATGAGCCTGTTTGCTCATTCTCTGTGGCTAAACACACATACACACCCACACACACAGAGCTCGCACTGCCATGTATTTAATGAGATGTTGGCAAAGCGCTTCAATAGCAATCAGCTGAGCTCGCAGTTACACATGAAGGGACTAAACACTATTCAAATAATCCTGCAATATATATAAACAATGCACAAAAGTAGATTATATCGCGGTATACTAATGACCGGCCTGATCATCTATCATCTGCACCCGTTTCTCACTGGTTCAAAAACAGCCTTCGATGTTTTTTTGTATGTTGGATGTCTTGTGTGTGTGTGTGTGTGTGTGTGTTTAAATGATTCATAGGTCACTGTGTGGCTTCAAAAAAAACAAAACACTTGTCAGGTACATGGACTGGACTAAAAAAATCAGAGGCAAAAACTTGCCAAAAATGAGAATCAAAAAATCCTTCAGGAAGCCTGGAGACCCACTTTTCAAGACTGCGTCAAAAATAACATGAAAGCCCTGTTTTTTAAGATAAATACTCAGCAAAAAAAGGAACGTCCTCTGACTTTCAACTGTTTTTACTTTCAGTAAACTTAATGTGTAAATATTTGTATCAACACTAAAAGAGTCAACACCATAAGACATAAACTAAAAATGTTTGACAATGTGTCCCTGAATGAAGGGAGGCTCAAAATCAAAAGTACCGGTCAGTATCTGGTGTGGCCACCAGCTGCTTGAAGTACTGCAGTGCATCTCCTCCTCATGGACTGCCTATTGCGGACAGTCTGAGCACTGATGGAGGGATTTTGTGTTCCTGGTGTGACTCGGGCAGTTGTTGTGGCCATCCTGTACCTGTCACGCAGGTGTGATATTCGGATGTACCGATCCTGTGCAGGTGTTGTTACACGTGGTCTTCCACTGCGAGGATGATCAGCTGTCCTTCCTGTCTCCCTGTAGCGCTGTCTTAGGCGTCTCACAGTGCGGACATGGCAATTTATTGCCCTAGCCACATCAGCAGTCCTCATGCCTTCCTGCAGCATGCCTAATGCACGTTCACCCAGATGAGCAGGGACCCTGGGCATCTTTCTTTGGGTGTTTTTCACAGTCGGTAGACAAGTCTCTTTATTGTCCTGCGTTTTTAGAACTGTGACCTTAAATGCCTACTTTCTGTAAGCTGTTAAAGTCTTAACGAACATTCCACAGGTGCATGTTAATTAATTGATTATGGTTAATTGAACATGCATGGAAAACATTGTTTAAACCCTTTACAATGAAGATCTGTAAAGTTATTTGGATTTTTACAACATTATTGTTGAAATACACAGTCCTGAAAAAGGGACGTTTCTTTTTTTGCTGAGTATATATGTAAAAAACATTCAAACTGATTATCAATTACATACTATTAAGCTGGTGATAAGAATGACAGGGTCATGGCCACCCAAGGATCATTTATGCCCTTAGGGAGCAAAGGCCAAGCCTGTCTATTCCAATCCACAGTCAGTGCTGCACTACTCGCAAAAAACGTCAATGATGGCCACAATAGAAAGCCACCAGAACCCAGTGCAACACTCCCCATCATGCACCTGGCAAAGAGCCCATGTTCACTGACTTGGCCTCCAAACTACTAGGCTCCCAATCTGATCAAGGACTCACGTAATACACTGAACAAACAACCCACGCCACAACTCTGGACATTCACAGTTGAAGAGTGGGGTTTCTGTGGATTAGACTTTTCTAGAGCAGGGCCAATATGGTAGCGTGACCAGACAGAAGGAATCGTTAACTAAAAGGTACATCCGGCTAGGTATTTGCCAAAAAGCCCCTAAAGGACTCTCAAGCCACAAGAAGCACAATCCTCTGGTCTAATAAAACAAACATTTAACAATTTAGATTAAGTAAGCCAGGCATTGTGCATCACCTCATTAAAATTATTCAAACTTCTAGTGACAGCATTGTGCTATGGGGATGCTTTTCTGCAACTGGGACTGGGAGATTAGTCAAAATAGAGGGGCGAAAATGGATGCAAAATGAGTGAAACCTTATCCAGTGTGCTTAGGATGTCATGCTGGGGCAACGTGTATATTTCAACAGGTAACAACCTAATAGAACATCTATTTTGTCATTGTAGAATATTTTGTGTAGAAAGAGCAGAAACAGGATTTGAATCCATTTATGAGTGTGAAACGTACTGTAGCACCATGTATGAAACTTTCCTTTAGCCCTGTATGGGTGTATTTTAATATGTTAATTATACTGAGAACTGTAATTTCAAATGATTGTCTGACACACTTTTTATTTAAAAAAAATATGGGAATCTGGTCTTTTGTGTGTGAAGATGCATATTATAAGCTTGTACAAAATTTCAGACTCAAACAAAACAGACACCATCTATGTACCTGTTCCAACCCTCCAGCACCTCCCTAACATCTGTTAATAATAAGCCTGTGAAAATGGTATTTTACAACTAATTACAGCAAATCTAACAAAATGAGGTGTTCCAGAATAAGATTCTTTTAGATTTCAGATTAACAGACTATACTATTACAGACACCAAAATAGAACTACGTGCTTTGTGGTGGGGTGGGGTGGGATGGAGGGGTAATTACTATTATTATTAATTATTATTATTATTATTATTATTATTATTAATTATTATTATTATACTATAAAATTCTGAATTCAAACCCCTTCACTGATTTGAAGTAGAATGTTAAGTAGAGACAACTAGAAGGAAGGAAGACTTTAACAGCTTGAGCAAAATACAACCATTCATTGCTGTTGTTCTGGTCTGTACACAATACATTAGCATGCATAACACAGCTTCACTGAAAGTCTTCTTTACATTACAGCCAAATTAAAATAAATAGTGCAAGCTACAGTACTGCAGTCTGTGGTGAGTCATGAGGAAGTGACCAGAGAGGTAGAGGGAGGACAAACAGATGGGTGGGACATATTGATGAATGAGTACAGCATGTTTTCCGTCTCAAAAAATGACTAGACCGAGCCTCCACCGCCACCTACACACGCCGAGAGCTGGTGTTCACTTAACACTGTCTGTGCATGAAGACCATAATTAGATAGAGAGAGAGAAAGAGAGAGAGTGAGAGAGAGAGAGAGAGAGAGAGAGAGAGAGAACGAGGAAAACATAACAGCACTACCCAAAGGGGGAAAATCTATTCAGTTTTAATTACAAAATCCATCAAACTCTTGATGAAAGTGTAATCAGTTCTAATTATTTTCTACTATTGTTATCTAAAAATCTGTTGAGGAGCAGTGGACTAGGAGGCAGATTTAATATTTAAGAGAGGTTAAAGCATTTACTTAATCTAACCAGCCGACAATACAGAATCAGATAATGATTCACTTGTCTCTCATCTTAAAGACATAATTAACAATTTCAGATCATTAAGAACTGGATTAAGATTAACTAAATCTTCTTATTTTGTCATGTTAATGCCACATGTAGCAATCATACCTACAGTAATGTGTCTAAATTATTTTACTAATGTTATTGTTCCAGGAATGTATAACTAATCTGCAGGTAATGTTGCCACCTCACAGCTCCAGGGTTCATACACACAAGTTATTATGTATTCTGCACATGGTTTTCCCATGATGATGTGGGTTCTCCAGTTTCCGGTTAAAAACTTGGCACTAGGTGTGAACGTGTACATAAATGATGCCAAGCAACGGATGGACATCCTATCCCGGGTGTTCCTACCTCACACCCAGCATTTTTGGGATAGGTTCTGAATCCACCATAAATAAAACTGTTACTGTGAGTGGGAAATTATTTCATCTATTCATCTATTATTTATTTCATGTATTATTTAAGTGTAATATTGCTCTTAATAATCTACACAGTACTAAGAAATTACTACAACATAAAGTTGCAACATAAAGTATTTTTATCCCAATATCTTTTTTTTGCACATACTGTAGTACTGTATACCAATACAATAAAATAAGAAAGTGGCGTATGATATAGCATTTTTTTTTCTAAGATAACCTTTATGTCATGATCTTTAGGTTCTGTGACTCTCTCACCATCTGGCTACCTGTGTATGCAGGGCCAGCTCATTGCTAATGCATGTATCTCTTTTTGTTAAAACATTTGGTGGCAAGAAGGTGGTCCAAATAGATCATTTCCCTTCACATCCTGGAGCTATACAGTTACTCTAACCCAGTTACTGATAAGAAGGTCAAAGGTTCAAGTCCAAGTGCTGCCGTGCTGCCAATGCTGGGCATCTGAGCAAAATAGTGTGTTGTAATGTATAAGTGACAAATAAAGGCTTTGTTTTCATCTTGGCTGAGAGTGAAAAAAGGCCTTTTAAGAAAGGGTATGTCAAAACTTTTAAGTCATTGATAGGGACATCACAATGTTATAGTGGCACAATTAAAAAAAAAAAATAGCATTAAAACTACTTTTGTTATAGGTTCCCTGGTTTCACTGGGATGGGGGAGGCTGGGTCAACAGCTCTTTGCCCACTGAGCCCTGTGCATGGCAAACTGTGATGCACTGGGTGTTCTAATGTACCTTTTTGTCATTGCCACCATTAACTGTTTTTTAGCAATTTGTGCTGATTTATTTTATTTATTTTTTTTTGTGGGATTGGGCACTTGGACACTTCGTCAGTTAACTGGTATATAATTAAGAAATATTCAGTTTATCTGGCAGTGCTGTTAATGTTATGACTGATCGGTGTATAATGGGGACCCACTCTTTTCCAGTTCCTACATCTGGGCCATCCATATGATTGAATTACAAAACAGTCTCCACTTAACAAGGTATTTGTACTTGAGGCTTTGGTCATCAGATAGTGTACATTTCTTATAGTAGGCTGCACTTCCCTCTAAAAGACCAAATCATCGGCATAGCTAACCAAGGGTGCCAGATCATCTCATTTAAGACATGCCTTTACTAAAGCGGATAAGTTCAAGTCATTCCTTCTATCTGTGATCTCGGAGGAGCAAACCAGGGCAATCTGTTGCCTGATTTTTGAATTCTGTGCAATGTTGCAAATAAAAGAGGTAAGTATGGAGATGATAGGCAGTCAGGCCTGTCATGACCTAATGGGCTGTTCGGTTTCATCAAGGGCGATCATTGTCGAAAATGACTTGTGTGCCAATCATTGAGGTTCCACCCCCTTAACTCGGTCATTAGTGGGGCAGATGTACTAATGACTGAGTTAAGGGAGTGGAAACTCAATGATTCCAATTATGTAAGGGCCCACTTAAGTAGCTTCTGTGGCCAGAACCATCTTTTCTTGTGCTACTCTGATAATTTATGTATTTGCCCATCTCAACATTTTTCAGGCATGGCAGATTCAGGCATTTTTCACAACATGGCAGAGACCACCATCAGTTAAAATTTATTGATGTAACTATTTGATTCTTAAACTGAGGTTCCATATGGGGTGCCTCTGTGGCACTACAGCACTCCCATGAAGGTGAATGAACCATGCATGGTGATTAACTCGCTTTGATGGAGGACTGGCATGAGCCGTGAGTTGTATGTTGGTATCCTATCCAGTACCATCTGCCACTATTTTGGGTAGCTTATATGGCAAGTTTGGAACATGCTAACTGAACATGGGACCTGCAAGAGTCCACATAAAATTTACCTTTCTGACAATCTTGAACACTATGATGACATTTGCTTTTCAAACAGGAGATGTTTGAAAGCTGCGCTCAAGGCACAGCTATAGATATAGCATCCTCTATTTATTTGGATTAGGAGAATTGGCTCTTGGTCTATGCTGAGGTCTCTGAGCACACAAGTTCTCATGCTGCTTGTGGTTTAAGGTCGATCAGCTGAGCTAACCCATATTTGATACATGGTCATCCACATGCGTTGAAAGAGCTCTATTCTGCTTATCAATCACATGCCTTTTGATCAATACTTTGAAACATTACGCCACATTTTTTTACAGGTAACATTGTTTTTTCAAGTCGAAAATGACTTACACATTTTTAATCTTTGCTTTGGCAGATGGGAAATGATGTAATCATTTTACTTTCTTTCTTTGTCACTTCGGTTCATTTCAGAACATTTATCGATATGACCATATAACATACTGGCATTATGTTATTTTTATCTGAAATGTCTCTAAAAACATTTAGTCATGAGTTATCAAAGATATCTTTGTAAGGAAATAGAGATTGAGTAGAAGAAATATGATAATGCTAACAACAATAATAATAATAATAATAATAATAATAATAATAATTGTGTCGTATTATGATTAATATGTGTAATACAAATTAAAGGTTACAATGTTATAGAAACGGAGCACAAGAAAATGTTAATCAAATGCAATATTAAACTAAGGAAAATTGTCAAAATAGAAGCAAACAAAGAGTAAAGTAAACCTAACTACAAATAGGACTAATAACTAATCTATATTAAGAACAAGGAAAGACTGTAACAAAAGCCATATGATTAGGAGACTAGATTTAACAAGAGATCTAAAGTGGACAAACCCACAACTGACTTGTATTTGTACATTGGTAATTATATAAGATGTACTTTAGGCAATCACAAGGTAAGGTGAGGCAAACCAGGCAAGGCAGGACATAATGTTTTGTATGCAATACTCAACACAAATTAAGGAGGCAAGGACTTAATTACACTATTATTGGTATTAATTGAGTTTTGTGAAACATTGTTACAGCATTATTTTTTCAAAATTACAAGGGATTTTGCAATAAAGCTTTATAGGAATCAGTTTTACCAAATATTCTTTTCATTTTGTTTATTTAAAACTGATTCAAAGATCAAACAAAGATTTTTCTGACACCATTTCTGAGTGATTGATGATGTTACATTTTTACAGAACTTAAATCAACATCTTGGATTGCATTAAAAAAATTACATTTACCTAAGACATTACGTATCGTGCATTCTATGTACATTCCTACGTTTTCAGTAGGCTTTTCCATTAAAATTTACCACAAATGAACTTTCAGCTACTTAACTGTTTGTAGTAGCCTTGAGACTGAAAAATGAACTTTTTAATCCTGAAAGAATAATTTCTGTATTATAGCTCCTCCTGGCTTAATATAATCCCTTTCTCGGTATCTGTGCTTGAAAGCTGAATTTATATGACTAAGCCTGGGCTATATCCATACTGGATATGGGAGTTGTTTCAGTAAAGCTCTCCAAAGTCATTTGCTGTTCTGTTTCTCGGCAGTGATGTCATGTTTCCATGGGAACTGTAACCTCAAGCTTGGTGATGTGACAAACATCATTATGTTATGATAGATGTTGGACAATAAATCTCTCTGATCATTTCCAATTTCTACCTGAATTTTTCAAAGTAGGTTTGAAGTTTATGGCTATACTTTTAAAAGCACAATACACAGTATGGCAACTATTCCAGATCCTTATAAGGATTTTCTCTTTGTGCTTACCATTTTTTGTTCTTATCTTTTCTCCGCTTTTAAGTTACATCTTATTTATGGGAAACCTGACACAGTCTTCATACTTCTGACAAATTCATTATATTTAGTCATTCATATGTGGTAACCACTTTTATGCTGAGGGTCACAGTGGATCTGGAGGCTTTCCCAGGAACACAAGGAAAAAAATACACCATGACGAGTTGCCAGTCCAAATCCATTAGAGTGTTGTTGAATTAATAAAAAGATGACATCACCCAGTTTACTTTACATTATATAAATTTTTTATTTGCTTACTTGAACTGGCAGCAAACAACAAAAAATGCTGAACAGCAAACTAGTCACAAAGGAGGTATGTGATGGGAAGTGGGAATGGACATAAAACCAAAAACTTTTCTTCTCTTCAAAATCATGTTGCACTACCCCTTTATGATTAATTTCTTTTTCTATAGATGAAAGTCAAATGCAAAAAGTGAAGTAGATGCCTCTGTTTTTGTATTTCTAACTTTTAGTGAACCCACCAGTTTATACAGTACTTTATGAATGTAGTTAGTATTTTTAATATTTTAACCACCCTTGGAGCAGTAAGCAAGTCTGTAATTATAATTCTAAAAATGGGATGAACACATTATGATGAGGTCCAGATGAAAATGCTGTATATTATTAAATCAACTTATTCATTAATATTTTATTCATTAAACTTCATATGTTATTTTAAATACAGATTGGGAAATATTTTATTTACCTTTTGTTTTATGTAGTGCATCTAAAAATATTTATAATAAATTAAAATAAAATGATATTGTCTAAAAGGTATGTTTGATTTAATTCAAAACTGAATAATATATTCTATATATTCATCTATATATCTTTCTATATTTTAGTTTCATTTTATGTAAAGTGTAATATTTCAACCCTTTTTTTAAGTGAATGATTACAGAGCAAAGCTGGGGGGGGGGCAGTATTTCAGAATAATAAGATATTTAATTTTTAGTTAAATTATTAAATCATTATTTATACAGAATAAATACCTTGTGTCTCTCAATCTTATTCAGTATATGCAACCACAATTATGGGGAAGATTGCTAAATAGACAGTTATCCAGAAGATGATCGCTGAAGGGGTTTTGTCTGTTCAAAAAGTGCTGTATCTAAACAATACTCATAGAGATTTTCCTAGAAAGGAAAACTGTGGTCAGAAAAAGGCGGACAAGCAACATGGATGACCACAGCCTCAAGAAGATTGTCAAGCAAAGCTGATTCAAGAACTTGGGAGAGCTTTACATGGTGAAGTGAGGCTAGAGTCAGTTCATCTGCTGCTGTTGGTCCACTTTGTTTTGTCAAGTCAACATTTTACTCAGCTTTCAACAATTTTAAAGCACGTCATGCTTCAGGTGGCTGGCAATCTTTTTGAAGATGCCAATTTCCTTTTCTAGCGGGACTTTGGCACCTGCTTACAATGCTGAAACTGCCATTAACTGGTTAAACAGTTTTTGGCTAATTAGATTAATTAAGCAAGTGTACAGGTGTTTCTATGAACATGGACAGTGAATGTATATACATTGTGATTGTTTACTTAAAGGGTTTTTTTTACTCCGAAATGTTTTGATTGATTTGTGTAATTGTAGTATGCATAAAAATGCAAATGTAGAGTACTGTAGTTCCAGTTTGGTAGCTACAGTATGGCAGTGGCAGTCATAGTGAGCCAAGCAAGGGAGTTTGTGCAGCACGTTAGTACATTTTATAAACACAACAGACAAAAACCAGAAAATATTTGATGATTTGAGTAATGAGAGGAGAGCAAAGCTTCATGTCTGGCTGTGCCCCTGAGAAGTTAGTATTTTTGTGCATATAGTCTTACGGTAGTATAGAAGTTGCTATAGCAACAAAGTTTTCTTGAAACATTCTATTAATCATTGCATGCATCCACAGATCAAACAATTTCCTGAACACATATTGAGTTCATTAGTCATGCACACCACATCTTTATCAGGGGGCTTAGTGGTGATGCTTTACACATCTGCATGTAGACACACATAACACACACTGTATGGAAGATCACAGCATTCTCATCTTGTGCTGAAGATGCCTTTGGCTCTTTTTCTCACCATCTTCATCGACAATCAGTTTTCTTGGGAAAAGACTGAAGAGAAAACCAGAATGATGTTTGTATTTAGGAATCTAGGAAATCATACAGTCTGATGAGTTCAGATTGACCCGGTTACAGAGTGCATCAGGGTAAGAAGGGAGGTGCGTGAAGCGATAAAGCCATCATGCGTAGTGCCCACAGTAGAAGCCTCTGGAGGCAGTGTTATGATTTGCGGTTGCTTCAGTTGTTCAGGTCTAGACTCAGCAATGTTGTGTCGCAATAAAATGAAGTCAGGTGAAGACCTGAATGTACTGAATGACCAGGTTATCACATCTATGGAGTTTTTCTTCCCTGATGTTATAGGTAGATTTACAGGCCTCATATTGTGAAAGAGTAGGTCTGGGAACTTGAGGAATCCTTTTTTTACATATGAACTGGCCACCACATTGTGTGCTGTAATTACAGCCAAAGGCTTTTTTTTTTTGGCAAGGCAGTGTATGCAATGTAATGCAATTTCTCGTGATTGAAGGCAGATTGACATTGAATACTGATTGACATTTACAGAAGACTACAAGCACAGTACACTGCTGACTCTTAGCCGCAGTAAAATATTTAAAAGCTACAAAGGCTTTAAAGAAGGCTGGGCATATGAGAATGATTATCCTGGCTGGGGTGACTCACTGCAGTCATTCCTGAGAACATTCAGAGAGTGTAATGTCTGATCCTTGGATATTATATTGACTGATAACTTGCCACCAACTTGCCGAAGAGATGCATCTGTCTGTCTGTGGGAACTCCAGACACAATCATTCACGAACAACCTTTACTGGAAGTTAGTGCCACATCCCCTGCATAGTCCTGACCTCACTTTAAATCATTTCCACGTTTGGGCTTTTAAAGGAGTTCCTGGGAGGCTGGCATTTCAGGTGTGAAGCAAGCAGTCCGATTATGGCTCAGGCTACTGAAAAAACTTTCTATCTTGATATGCCTGTGTTTGTGTGCATGCATGTATGCTAAACCCTATACAATTTTTTTTTTTTTTTTAAACAACACATTCTTTTTAAATCAAGCAGGTGTCATGGTTCCTTACCTGAAATATTGTACCAACTTTCATTTTAAAAATAGCTCACATGTTCCCAATGTGCAATTTACTAATAATTTTCATTTTCATTTACTGTAGAGGATTTTTTTTTTCCGGGATAAGGAGACTGTGCTTGTGTCTTGTGCTCATTCCTGCTGCGTGTTATAGGGTTTATTCTATAGATATGTTGTAAACATTATAAACATTCATTTATGTGATGAGAGCATTGCTGCTTGTTTCTGTGGCAATAATACAAGCCATACTATAAATAAGTTGAGTTAAAAACATGTAAACAAGAAACATAATAATCAGAAACAACAACTGCTATACAGTAATTTAACTCATTACAGAGATGATGTTATGATGGTGTGTACTGTTCTGTATGCGTGCTTGCAGATATGATGGAATGTTTGACTTTTAAAAACAACTGTTTTGAGTTCCTCATGGGCATATTTACTAGACGTGCCCTCATGAGCTGTGAGACGTGACCAAAAAAATTGGGTTAAGAGTAAAGATAGTGGAGATTAGGTAACCCTGCAGGTCATACAGGATATTTTTAGTGCAATAATCAACAATAATTCAGTTTTTAGTGCAATAACAATAATATTTTAGGCAAATGGAACTAACCCAAACATAGCACTATGGACTTTTAACTAAAGCATACATTTTAAAAATTACCCGTCACATGGTAATCTCTCAAAATCTGTCACTTTAATGTCAATTTCTTTCTTTTTTACCTTTTTTCCTTTTTTCTTTCTTTCTTTGTCATGTGTACCATATATTCCCTGTTTTAAATACAGTAAAATCAGTGTTGAAATCAAATGTTAAAACAGCAATTGAATAATAGTTACATGGGATAAATGGCACCTATCACTACCCACGATGTTAAGAAAAGATATAAATAGTGACCTAACACGTTGTAGTCATGTGCCTTATCGTAAATGTTTTGACAATGCTGTAGATAACATAAGGCATGAGGGACAATAAACAATAGTAGACAGTAAAGCACATTATTGAAAATTAAATAATTAAAATATATAATTGTAATTTAAAATAAATATTGGAATTTAATTGGATACTGAATTGGATACTTTATTATTGTATAAAATGATTTAATCTAATTTGCCTGCCATGGTTCGCAGACAAACGTGCTTAAGTTGGGTTGGTTTGTTTCATTTTTTTAGCCATTTGACATTTATTAAATACTGTAGTGCATGCAACTACTTGTTCCTGGAAAAGCTAACAATCCATGGCTGTCATTCTTGTGAAAAGCTAAAACAGTTAGAACTGGCTTAGTGGCTACATGAAACAAGTTTAAATAACTATTTAGTTTGACAAGCAAGTTAAATAAAGTTATTCAATATTTATTTATGCCTAATGATCTTTATATATTATTTTAACACCTCTTTGGCAAATTTACCTTACAAAGGTTAAGTTTTTATTCATCACATATACATTACTGCATGGTAGCATGGTGGCTTAGTGTTTAGCACTCTCGCCTTGCATCCTATGTGGGGTCTGTGTGCATGGAGTTTACATGGTGTGCCATGTTTGGTGGGTTTCCTCTGAGTTCTCTGGTTTCCTTCCATAGTCCAAAGACATGCAGATTAAGTTAATTAGCATTCCTAAATTGCCCATAGTGTGTGAATGCCTTTACAAGTGTTATAATTAGGGATGCACCGAAATTTCGGCCGCCGAAAATTTTCGGCCGAAATAGCATTATCGGTTTCGGCCGAAACGTAAGAAAGCGCCGAAAAATAAAAGCCGAAATTGTCGCCACGCCTCTCCCATCCTCCCGTCTCGTTCGCGCTGTCAAACGCATCAAACACGGAGTATGTCGGCGGTTTGGAAGCACTTCAAAGTTTCAGATGAAGACAGCAAAGTTGCAATAATTTTAATTAATTTGTAGTTTTTTTTAATACAAACAAAAAGAAAATATTTTAAACATGTTTTTTAATGAAGCCATTTTCGGTTTCGGTATCGGTTTTCGGCCAAGTGCATCCAAAAATTTCGGTTTCGTTTTCGGCCCAGAATTTTCATTTCGGTGCATCCCTAGTTATAATTATATCCCAATGTTTTAAGTTGAATAAATGACAAAAAAGTAACTAAAAAGTAAAAAAAAGTAAAAAGTTGTTGTGAAAGGCAGACCTCAATATACATTCAATAAATCAAATGAAAGCAAAAAAAAAAAAAAAAAAAATGCAACAAATGAGCATGCGACCATGTAACACATTTCTTTTTTTATAAAAGTAATGGAACAAAACGTATTATTCAAAACACATAATTGGCCACAGTGGCTGCAGCCATATGCTGCAAGCGATGCTAGCAGGATGCTCTGAAACCTTGGTAGTGATACCAGCTACTTTATTTACAGCTCAGGGTTTTACTGCAGGCATGTCCTGGAAACCTGCAGGTGCCAGCATGATGCCCTCAAAACTGGGGTGCATTGTACTGTACGGATCTAGTACGTAAGTGAGTATGATGTCTTTAAAGCCAGGAGAAGTCATTTTTAACATTTTTAATGTTGTTAGCCTAAGCTGACACAGGGCAGTGTCTGTTTGGGATGGTGTAGGGTGAGGTTGAGGTGAATTAGTGTAAGACTCAGGTGGTACAAGACATATTGTGGGCAGAACAGAGCAAATGTCAGACAGAGCATGGTATGGAGCATATAGGGCATGGTTGTGTGTTTACATGGCTTAGTTCTGGGTTCTAATGTTGTGACATGCAGATCTGAACAGAGCTCAGGTAAAACCGGGCTGACAGGAGACATTTCTGAGTTAACAGGATGCATCCCTGGGTTAACAGGAAGCTTTTCTAGAATACCAGCTTCTCTGGGCTAACATACCCAACAGGACATAGGACTCGGATAACAGGATTTGGTTAAAGGCTAATATAAAAAGCAGGACAGAGTTTTATGCTAAGAGGCCTTGATTCAAAAAAATGTGGGATGGTGACATTTCTGGCCAAGCCCAAGCCAGGGTCAACATCACAACATGCGATGAAGAGATAACACAAGTAAGATCGAAAAAGCAACTGTTTGTTCAGTGATGATATATGAATCAGAATGCAGGCTGGCCAGTAAGAATGAGGAACACTGCCCCCATGCCATGGAAATGCACATGCTGCAGTAGACATTGCTTCTCTCTTATCAATGATATCAGCAAAAAAGATGCAAGGAGCCTGTCTCAGGCAGTAAAGGCACGTCCTACAAACAGCACTTGACACTTGCTGATCAGCAATACCTATCATTTAAAAATCAAAGGCCAGTGCCCATGATGATCAAAACAGGTATGCCAAGACACCATCAATGAGACATGAAAATGACCAACCTGTGCATAGAAGATGCAGGTGATTGTGCAAAGTGGCGTTCACAGAGCTCACACGTGGCGTTTACAGATCTTTCCTCCAAAAGAAGAAGAGGAAGAAGATAGGTTGTAATCCAGGTAACAGCTTGCTAGTGTATTTTATTCCTGTTGACACAGCCCTGCATGCTATATACAGTATCATACAGACTTTGAAAGACAAGCTATCAGGTACAAGGCATTTTTTCTGAGCTGGTAATCAGAAATTACTCAAAACATTTTATTGCCCATGGACCCTAATAATTAAGGAGCTCATTCTGCTCTATCATTTTACTGCATTAACACTGCGTTGATGTTAGATTCACTGTGTCTACACTCTTTGCCCAGATTAGATTAGAATCACCATATAGGTCACATTGTAAGCAGAAATATCACTGCAGCACAAAAATAAACCTCATTCACTCCTTTCATCAATAGGCAAAATAACAGCTTGAGATCATCAATAAACAAATTTTATATAGTTGGTGGACCATTTGGAATACAGCAGTAATATACTGTATTACTGAAAGATGACAGCCTGTATAATAGGAACTGCTGTGCACCTTTATGCAATTATCCAATCAGTCAATTATATGACAGCTGTACAATGCATAAAACCATGCAGTTAATATTTTGTTCACTATTCATAATTAGAAATAGAATTTTAGTGATCTCGGTGACTTTGACAGTGTCATATAGTGTTGGTGCCAGACAAGTTGTGTTAAGTATGACATAAAATTTTGCCACATGTTCACATAACGTCACAAACTTGAACTTGGTTTATGAGCATGAAAAGTAGTTCATGTTCTTCAGTGTCCTTCCCAGTTATAGTACCTGAATTTAATAAAACATAAAACATTTTACGGTG